>NW_020523484.1:0-174473 GCF_003368295.1 Carassius auratus
TAATAAATAATCACAGGGCACTGTAACTTACTCATTAATATGTCAATATTCCATTCTTCATATCAATTATTGATATCTCTTACTGTAAATTACTGCAAATCAAACAGTGGTATGTCCAGCAAACCACTGTTGACCTATCAATTTTCAATAAAGTTATCACGCCTTATAATTCAAGGAAAAGTATTCTCTGGCCATGAAAATATTATCCTATCCTTATGATAAATTTAGTTTCTAAATTTAGAGCTTGTAGCTAAAGATCAGACATCTCAGTGACTCGTAATGTGAGTGGGGTGGAGTCCAAGCCAATCGTCAGTATATGGGTTTTTAATAATTAAACTAGTAATACATCAAACTACAAATCACACAGAGTAAATATGCGTACGACAATACAAACAGTAAGCTTTATACAAGACATAACGGAATCCAAATAAAAGAGAGAGAAGAGAGAGAGAGAGAGAGAGAGAGAGAGAGAATAGAATGAGATCACATAAGGAGCTCAGGTATGGAAATCATAGTCAGTAACTTTTGGAAGCCAACAACAAATCAGATCATAGCAACAATTTAAAGCAGCATTTAAATCTCCATAGAAAAGTGATACTTGCAGAGTGTCCAATGTGAGTGTGGCGTGAGATCGGCGTCGAGCTTGTGAGCTTTGCGCGGTGTTCCTTTTGAAAACAGCGGGCGTGTGCCGGAGGCCATGTGGACGCGTGTGCACGCTGCGCTTGATCTTGGCGTGAGCGTGGAGCACGTAGTCCTTTGTTCTGTCCTCGCGCGGTATTTGAAAGGTTCAACAAACAATGTTCCAGAATTCGTCTTCCTTGCGTGGAGACGCGAATAGTTGAATAAACTTAGTAAAGAAAAGAAAAGAAAAGAAAAGAACGAAAACGAAAGCTTCCAAAGGAGCCATTAAAATGGCTTTTTCTCTCAGCCCCTGTGCTAAGGGGGTTTGCGCTATGAGCGCGTCCTATGGCCACGCGGAAGCAACGTTGGAGAGCAGCATGTCCGAGAACGGAGAATGAGAAGAAGAGAGGCGGACCTTGTTCGGTCGTTCTTATGGCTTGAAATGGTTCACGCCCCTTTTTCGCGTAAACAGCCAATGAAAGTCCGCGATCTGAAACGGAGGGAAAGTTCCTTTGTCTCTGTGAAGACAGCCCCCCTGGAGATCTAGGGCTTGTCCAAATTCCAGGGATTATTCTAGCAAGTTTGTAATTCAGATAACATACATTTTTCATTACTTTGCTCTAGATAAATGGGTCTGTCAGAGCCTGACGATTAGAACAAGACTAAACATAAATAGGTATAGGTGATCAAAACATGAAGTTACATTCAAATGTAGAATTACACATATTTAAAGATTTGCTTAACACATGATAACACTGCAGATGTTGGGAAACATCTAAATGTACAAAAAGGGAATACGTAATACATTTATAGAACATAAAAACTAACAGGTAACGAATTCATTCCATAGAATGCATTGGGGAGAAGATTTGGCTTCTCTCCTCTCCAGTGTCCAGGGTGGTCGTAAAGTATTACGACCTGCAAAAGATGGGGGTTGCAGAAACGTGGCTCTAAAAGTAAGGAACTTTACGCAAGGTTTCCTTTTGTGTATGTTGGAATGTGGTTGGGGGTTTTCATTTCTTCTTTGAAGCTCGCATTGGCATCGTAAATAATTTAAGTCCAGCCAGGCTGGCGCCAAGGCCAGGCACTTGGTGCAAAAAGAGTTTCATTTGGAAAATCTGAATTAAACACATGAATCGATGATCTGCATATCCGTTACACACTTCCCCCTTTCGTCAGATGAAGTCCCTGTGTGGACATCATCGGACGGCAATCATCAGGATGGGCAGATGACAGGTGAATCGTGATGGTCATGCAGCAGGTGGGTCATGATGACAGGTGGTTCCTGAAGCTGAGGATTCAGTTTGGTGAGGTTCGGTATTGTCTTTGACTTTGCGTCCCTTTTCCGGGGATTCCATCGGAGACCTCCAGCCACAGTTGTCATGAGTTTGGCTGTAGAGGTTTGCATCCGTTGAGTATCCTGTATAGGATGAAGGTCACGCCAAGAGTCAGGGCGGGACCAATGACGGTGGAGATGCACCGTGCAGTGTCGGGAGCAGTCCAGGCTCGGACCGCAGATGACTGGTTCAGAATGGGCTGTCGAGACAGTGCTTGGAGGGCTGTGTCGACAGGAGTAATGTCAATGTGTTGGGTGGTACCTTTCAGTACTTGGTCCAGCAGGTTGGCACGGGTGGCGGTGTCATGCTGGTCGTAGGTCAGCGTAGCTGAGCGCACAGGAGTGTTGACGAGCCATCTGTTACCCACAATCTCTGCTTGCGTTTCTGTGACTTGTGTACGAGGCTTGGCTTGGGCAGGGTAGCGCGTATCGCTGACCCAGCGTTGCAGCTCGCAGATTCCTTCAGAGTTGTGTCTGAGGAAGGGTTTGCTAAGGCAGAGATAATGAATGTCTTTGGACAAAGCACACATGTGCATGTTTGGGGCCAGGTACAGCTGTGTGTCGCTGTCGTGGTAGGCAACCACATTTGGAATGTGTGTTTTGGTGTGGGTGTTGCTTTTCCACATCCTGACACTGACAATGTCTTTAGGTCTGTAGACTTGGCTTGACTCGCTGATGAGTTGGTTCAGGAGCACGTTCACTTCTCTCTGTTTGGGGTTTACGTGCCGTAGGAAGGCGCTATCCAGAGAGTTGGCCAGGTTTATTTTGTAGCAGGTCAGCTGGCATGGTGATGGCGTAAGACAGCACAGTTAACACAAGGCTTAAAGGTATCATGTACGGTGGGGTTTTACTCGTGGTTAGGCTGTCATTGGAGGAGCTAACCTCCCACAGCATGTCTGTTGTTAATGCTGTAAACAGCTGAGTCTGGGTAAAGTCCTTCTAGAAGACAGTAAACAGTGGTTTCAAGGAGTTTACAGTCTGGTTCGCTGCATTGACACTGGACATAACAATGTTAAACATTCTGGCGGCAGCGGCGGCTCTAAGCAAAGCTCCCGGGAACTGTTTGGAGCGGTGGTGGTGTCCACCTAACTCCATTTGTGTAACCGTCACTTTCTCATGTTGGCTGAACAGGTGTTTGACATCGGCCTCAGTGTGAGTGAGGGAGTCCTCTCTCCATCGGAACCTTGTACAGCTGTATTCGGTTACAGTGCTGGGGTAGTGTGCCCTGTCATCGGTAGTCAGGAGTCTCAGCGGTTTTCTCGGTGGCAGCTGTCCTCTCTTTAGCTGACAGCACGGCACGGCAAACCACAGCAGCATCCTGGTACAGATAATAGGGAGAGAGAGAGAGAAAGGGGAGAAAGAAACAAACAAGGCCTGTCTTTGGTTGGACAGGACAGTCTCTTTGCTTCGTGGGCGGCGACTGGGTTTAGCTCGCCCTCGCCCATGTTTTGCCACATCTTGCTGCTGGCATGATGCTTGCTTCAGTGTTTTGTCAGTGGCTCTGGTGCTGTGTGGTGCAGCACATGCTGCGTCATGGAAATATATTGGCAGTATCCCCCTTTTGCTCCGTGGCATTACAAGCCCTGGCATTGTGATGTCAGACGGTGCACAACCCACAATATTGTTCTGTGCACGCAGCATGGTTTGTGTATCATGCAGTGGTCTGGGGCTTTGGTTGTCAGTGACTGTAGACTGGTTGCCAGGGTGGATGGAGGGGTCTGAGAGGTGGTAAAGCAAAGTCATTATCGAGGTTTCAGAAGCCCGCGTATCCGCTATGTTGGTCTGTGTAGACAACTGAGCCAGCGTGAGTGATTCTGAGGTAGGCAGTTTAGCTAGTAAAGTTCTTGTGCTGTGTGTAATCACTTCGACCTTGAATGTGGGTGGGTGGGTTGGGAGTGACCACAGAATGTTGTTTAGTGTGCCAGTTTTGGCAAGGGTGTCAGTGTGATCTTTAAAGTCCTCGTCTAGACTTGGTAACTTCGAGTGTCCTTTTACCTTCTTCCAGTACACGATCACATTGGGTGTTTTTGTGATGTTATCACATTGCTGGAACAGGTGTTGGTGTTTGACATGCTTGTTGTTTGCAAGTGTGAGTCCGAGTTCCACACATTCAGGTGAGGGTTGGAAGAAACCCAGCGTGTGGTGTAAGGTTTGATCACATTGCAGGTTGAGCCGAACAGCGACCCCTTTGGTGTAAGCTGGTACCACCGTACCCTGTTTGTTGACTAAGGTACAGAGGCATGAACTTGAGCCTGTCGTTAGGGCATTGTACTCATGGCTGGCTGCTGGGGTTCCCGTGACCTCTGTGACCTGACCGTCTGGCTCTGTGGGAGTTCCCGTGACCTCTGCGAACTGACAGTCTGGCTCTAGCAACCTGTGTGGCTGGAGAGAAAGAGGTTCTCGCACTTGAGCAAAGTCTTTTAGCTGTTTGAAGTTCAGAAAAGGGTCAAAGTGTTCTAGCAGGTCTTTGTCGATGAACAATGTATGAGTGTTCATTGGTGGGACATACATGGGATGTATTAGACTCATCGGAACGAATGTCAGGTGAATGGAAACAACCTGTTCAAACTGGATGTCATCCTGTCTGTACGCCTGTACATTCAGTTCATAAGTTTGAGGTGTAAGAGTTCGATCTTGTCTCTTAGCTTCAAAATTGGAGTCTTTTGAAAAGGTAAGATGAGATCACCGTCAGGTTTAATCCTGTGTTGATCAGGTCTTCCCTGTTGACTCCTTTTCGGCCCACCCCCCTTTTTGACAAGGCTGCCCAGGAATGTTGGCATCAAGGCAGGTGTGACGATCGGTGGGTGGTGAGGACCGGTCTTGTGTAGTTCCCTGCGAAGGCAGGTAGTCAAAACAGCATTTTCTGGTACCTTGTGTTTGTGGTACCTGGTGTGAGGACCTGTGCTGTCTCGTTCAGGGTGTGCAGCTGTTGACTGTGGAGCTTGGGTGTTGTTGTCACTTTGTGCTGTAACAGTTAGCTCTGTGGTCTGTAGATGACGGGCAGTGTTCTGGGTGCTTGGCTCATCTTCCTTGTGAGTTTTCATGTGAAGAAGCACTTTCAGCACCCTCAGGATCTCTGCTGTCTCAGACGTGGCTGCACTGTGTTGCCCTCTGCTGGCTTGGAACGGTATTGACTCTCTGAAAAAATGTCTGTGACTGTGGTGTTGTAGGGCGCCATCTAGGGTTAACTCCAAGCAGTGCTCAGAGACAGAGACTTTGGGTTTTTTCACAGTCTTTTCACAAATAGTCTTTTGCTTGGTGCAAGCTTTGTGGGCTAAGTTCCGTAACTCTTGTGTAGTCCTGTTACGGGGACACGCTGGGACTCTGAGATGAAAACTCCAACTGGCATGTAGGTTTGGGAGGAACAGAGTTTTTAAGTTGAAATCCTGTTCCATACCTGGTTCGTTGCATGCTCCGAAGTAGGTGTTTCGTAGCTGACTACAGAAAGTCTGTGGGTTTTCAAATCGGCCCTGTTTGTGGTCCATAGCAATAAGGAGCCCATGGTCTGAGTTTGGATCAGAGAATTCAATACTCAAAGTCTGTAGCAGTTGCTGGTAGTACGCTTTGACAGTCTCTGGTTGACGATCCAGAAAGCAATGCACATCACGGCTGGACGTGATTTTTAACAGGTTCAATGTGTTCACATCTGTCACGTTAGCGACAGTTTGCAAATGAAAGTCAATGGCTTGTAAAGAAGCATGAACGTCATGTCCTCCTGCAGGATCTGGATTGAATGTAGAGATGCTTCTGGCTAGCTTGTGAAGTTCTCTGTGAGCAGTACAGGATTTAGTGACATGCGTTCTCTGGAAGGGTTCTCTTCCCTCCGTTGTTGACAGATGTTCTTGTAAGCTGGCTGGTGATTTCCTTAGAAGTGAGCTTACACCCCCTTTTCCAGCTCTGGGTTCTTGGCTGAAAGGGTTGGAGTGGCGGCCCGGGAGAAATTTTGTGGTGTGCGTTTCTCCGATCCAGCCACTCTGTAATCTGTGAGATTGTCTCAGTTCTGTGTGAACAGTGTCAAGTTCATCTTGGAGCTCATCTCTCTGCAGAGTAAGCTTGTTGAATTTAGCTCGGGCCGCTTGCAAGTGTGTTTTGCAGGCCCAGGTTTTATAGTCTCTTTCTTTCAGTTCAGTCTCTGCTCTTTTTAGGAGAGCGTCGCCTTGCTGGAGTTTTTTGTTGAGTTCTTTTCTGGCTTCTCTCTCCAGCTGTTCTCTTTGATCTGTGTCGAGGCAAAGATCTTGCAGGGCATTGTGAAGTCTTTCAACTCCTTTCTGTAGCTCTGGATCTGTGTCGTCCTCTTTCTCGCGCTGGTTCTGGGTCTCGAGGAGAAGCTGATCAAGATGACTCTGGGTTGGGGCCTGGTCCTTCCAGGCCTCCTCCGCGATGTTGCTCCGTTCACTGAGCCGTGCCTGGGCGACGAGAATGTGAACTAGGCTTCCGAAGATCCTGGCGAGTTCTCTGTAGTAGTCGCTTTGGTTTGGATCGCGTGCCATCAGTTCATCTAGCTCGGTGTCTAGTTGCTCTGGGTGCTGCAGGTTACTGGCGTCCTTGGGCAGGAAGGGGGTCGTCACTGCTTTCAACCATGTCGAGAGGTTGCCCCCGTGGACTGCTGGACTGGATGCCTGGAACATCCTGATTCTCTGTCGGTGAGAGAAGCACAGCACACACACACAAAAAGACCAATGCTAGTTCGTTCTACGTTTAACGAGCTATATTCATACGGGCTGTGCCGTTTATGAGAATTTTGGGGCTGACTGATGCAAACAGTCAGACAGTTAATAGCCAATTAACTTTGGTCAACGAAGGACCTGAAATGGAGATTTGACAGGCAGTAGCCTAGCGGGTCGTGTGATGACACCGGCTGCTGGTTGTCGCTCGACTATTTAACTTCGTTGGTGGCTCCCAGGTTACTGTCTCTATGTGAAATGAAAGAAACAAATCACAACAGAACAGAGGGTAGAAAAAGATCAAAGTGAAACAACACTTGAAATGAGATGAAAACAATAGAAACACAATGTGTTAGTGAGAATAAGGAGGCCTGAGCCTACTGCTAGGTTTTAAGATAGGGCCAACAGGTGAATGGGCTATCTGGGTAGGAAACCTAGAAATATGGTGTGGCTTAAAGAAGCAAAAAGGGTCAAACACTTAAAATATATCCGGGGGAATATCTAATATTCTGTGGCTTATAATAAGTGAATGGGTTTTATCACATTTGGTTCACCTGGGTGAATTGAAGTCATTCAGGTGGGAACCAGTGGCTTGGTCAACCTCTCCGGTGCTCCCCAAACACTCAACCGCAGTGTCCCCGGTCCTCCGTTACTCTCGGATGTGGCGCCGTCTCGAACGGCTTGTGACTTTTAGCACAACCTTTGGAGTGCCAAAATTGCTGATGTCTCTTGAGACAAGAGGAACCGAGTTTCACTCGCAGCCAGTATCGGTAACACCGGTCGGGCAGCCTTGCTCACTGGAAACCTGAGATGACTGTCCAATCACAGAGGGAGCTCTACAATCAAATACACAAAGGATGAACAAAGGAAACTTAAAGTTAATTAAGGTTTGGTTTTTTTAACATCAATTGAGTAACTATATATGTAGAGAGGAGAGGTAACAGCTTTACCTAATAATAATAAAACAAAACAAAGGAATTATGATAATAATGGTAATTATCAAAATAACCTAAGTCAAAAAAGAGAAGAAAAATAATAAACATCAAATTGAAAGACAGGAATGAAACAAGGGAGAAGGAGTAGCTGGTTTTCACCACAAGGGGGGGGGAAGTACTGCTTCTCTGTCTTTAACCTGCTGAGCAGAAAACTTAATTCAAATTAAAAATTCAAAACTGGTTTAAATCAAAATTTAAAATAAGCATGTATGAATTAAAAGGAAAATCTGAATAATATCCTATAATGACCCATGATAGCTTGTAAGTTATCATTAATGATCATGAAATTAATCAAACAGGGTGAGATTAATCAAACAGGGTAAAAGTGGACATGCAATTCAAACAGAATGGAAAAGACAGAGGTCTGTTAGTCGATTTAACAGGAGACTGCCACTAGATGGCTTACCTTCTAAGTGGGTCAAATCGTAGTTGACCTGACACATCTAGATTTCCACTATTAACAATTACATTTTAATTCAAATCATGTTTGAACCAAACTCAAAGTAAATGTAAACAGTCAAAGGCAGGGAACATTCTTTTGTTTCCCTGTAATAATATTCACACGAGCAAAGCTGTAAATGCAAATATTTATCGAGAATTTAGACATCTAATTTAAATACATCAAGGGGAAAGATTAGCAATTAGAGCGCATTATCTGAAACAGCCACGGGGTGGCAACTTTGCACTCATGCAAGCTGGAATCAGAAAGCAGGGCGTACCCTGAAATTTCTAACCCACACGTTCCCTCTGGTGTTTAGAGAGCGGAATTACAATTTCAATATTACTTAGAAATTATCTGATCGTTTGTCAGGCTGATTTTCTGCATCAAAATCACAAGTAACAAACCAAAGGTTTTAATCTCTGAGGTGCTATATTAACATAGGTTGAAGGAAGGATCCGTTCACTTCCAAAACACAACTGTAATAAAAACAGGAATTTTCCAACTGTTGACTCCAATAAACATTTATCAAAATAGCACTTATGATTTAAATGTTCTAGGTTTAAAAATCGGGTAGCTAAGCCAATTTTAGACCAGGAGTTTTTATCGTTTTATTTTTGAATATTACTGTGGTTTACCACGAATTCAATAACGATATTTAATAAGCAAGGCCTTTTTAACTGAATCAGAGGAACATCGCTCAGGTTCAGATTTACATGTTGCAACTATTAAAAGATTTCTTTATCTTTTAATTATTCATATTAAAATGTTTTCACTGTAAAAAGATTTTGGTCTTTCTTAACAGGATACTTTTAACATTATACTGCAGTTTACTTTCATTAAAAATAACAGTGACTATACTGTTAAGTTTCTACAAATATCTAGCGCGCTGACTGACCAGCTTTTTGCCTCAGTCAGTAGTGAGTTCGCGTCTTGCGACTTATCTCACAAGTAACATTACATAATTTCATAGCGCACGTGCAGAAATTATTAAAAACCATATACATAGATTGATTGCTCACAAAACGAAGTTTGAAATGCCCGCATTCTCCACCAATTCTGTAGCAACAATGAGTCTTACAGAATAATTAACTCAAATGATATATAGGGAATTTGAATAATTAATCAGGAATATGATTAATTTATATCTCAGATGACAGTTACATTAAATTTGATTGATTATGAAAAATAGCTCAATTGCCTATACCAATAAATATCACAGGGCACTGTAACTTACTCATTAATATGTCAATATTCCATTCTTCATACCAATTATTGTGATATCTCTTACTGTAAATTACTGCAAATCAAACAGTGGTATGTCCAGCAGACCACTGTTGACCTATCAATTTTCAATAAAGTTATCACGCCTTATAATTCAAGGAAAAGTATTCTCTGGCCATGAAAATATTATCCTATCCTTATGATAAATTTAGTTTCTAAATTTAGAGCTTGTAGCTATAAATCAGACATCTCAGTGACTCGTAATGTGAGTGGGGTGGAGTCCAAGCCAATCGTCAGTATATGGGTTTTTAATAATTAAACTAGTAATACATCAAACTACAAATCACACAGAGTAAATATGCGTACGACAATACAAACAGTAAGCTTTACAAGACATAACGGAATCCAAATAAAAGAGAGAGAGAGAGAGAGAATAGAATGAGATCACATAAGGAGCTCAGGTATGGAAATCATAGTCAGTAACTTTTGGAAGCCAACAACAAATCAGATCATAGCAACAATTTAAAGCAGCATTTAAATCTCCATAGAAAAGTGATACTTGCAGAGTGTCCAATTTGAGCGTGGCGTGAGATCGGCGTCGAGCTTGTGAGCTTTGCGCGGTGTTCCTTTTGAAAACAGCGGGCGTGTGCCGGAGGCCATGTGACGCGCGTGCACGCTGCGCTTGATCTTGGCGTGAGCGTGGAGCACGTGGTCCTTTGTTCTGTCCTCGCGCGGTATTTGAAAGGTTCAACAAACAATGTTCCAGAATTCGTCTTCCTTGCGTGGAGAGGCGAATAGTTGAATAAACTTAGTAAAGAAAAGAAAAGAACGAAAACGAAAGCTTCCAAAGGAGCCATTAAAATGACTTTTTCTCTCAGCCCCTGTGCTAAGGGGGTTTGCGCTATGAGCGCGGCCTATGGCCACGCGGAAGCAACGTTGGAGAGCAGCATGTCCGAGAACGGAGAATGAGAAGAAGAGAGGCGGACCTTGTTCGGTCGTTCTTTTGGCTTGAAATGGTTCACGCCCCTTTTTCACGTAAACAGCCAATGAAAGTCCGCGATCTGAAACGGAGGGAAAAGTTCCTTTGTCTCTGTGAAGACAGCCCCCCTGGAGATCTAGGGCTTGTCCAAATTCCAGGGATTATTCTAGCAAGTTTGTAATTCAGATAACATACATTTTTCATTACTTTGCTCTAGATAAATGGGTCTGTCAGAGCCTGACGATTAGAACAAGACTAAACATAATAGGTATAGGTGATCAAAACATGAAGTTACATTCAAATGTAGAATTACACATATTTAAAGATTTGCTTAACACATGATAACACTGCAGATGTTGGGAAACATCTAAATGTACAAAAAGGGAATACGTAATACATTTATAGAACATAAAAACTAACAGGTAACGAATTCATTCCATAGAATGCATTGGGGAGAAGATTTGGCTTCTCTCCTCTCCAGTGTCCAGGGTGGTCGTAAAGTTTTACGACCTGCAAAGATGGGGGTTGCAGAAACGTGGCTCTAAAAGTAAGGAACTTTACGCAAGGTTTCCTTTTGTGTATGTTGGAATGTGGTTGGGGGTTTTCATTTCTTCTTTGAAGCTCGCATGGGCATCGTAAATAATTTAAGTCCAACCAGGCTGGCGCCAGGCCAGGCACTTGGTGCAAAAAGAGTTTCATTTGGAAAATCTGAATTAAACACATGAATCGATGATCTGCATATCCGTTACATTTAATATTTTAAATGGAATTTGAGATGCCCTGCGATCCACTGAATGAGCCGTTTAACATCAAATCTGCACTGGATATGAATATCATATATATATATATATATATATATATATATATATATTTATATATATATATATATATATAAAACCTTGGGAGAAACCAGGCTCAGTGGGGGGGGGGGGGGGGGGGAGTTCTCGTCTGACCAGATGAAAGCAGCAGTTCAATTCCAGGCTGCAGCAAAGTCAGATTGTGTAGATGAATCATCTGTTCCCTGTGGTCTTGTCCTGGTGGTCATCTGAGACAAGGTCTTTACAGGGGATCTGTATCTGGGGCTCTAATTGTCCTGGTCTCCACTGTTCACTCGGTACACCTGTTGCTTCCACTCACTCACTTAGACACACTCAGCTGTTCCCCATTTGTTCACGAACATATATTCTCCTCACTCCCACCACTCTGCCTGCCTGGATTAATTATGTTGGCTTGGCAACAAGCCAACATACTGTTATGCTATTTAAACTTCTTCTTTTTCCTCTTTTTCTTATTATTATTTTTCTGACAGAAATTCTAAACGCTACTCCTCCTAGGGCTTTAAAGCCACAAGCCCCAAACTCGGCAGACACCTGCGGGATAGAGCGGTGCTGGTTGCTATATCTTTTCAGACTGATCAGACTTAAACGTTTTTTTTTTAAATTAATTTTTAAATGTCAAAATACATTACCCATAGACTTACATTGTCTGAGAAAAATTGCGCCCCTACAGTTGCAATGAGATTTAGGGGAGCCCAGCCGGCATTTCAACGTTGAAACAACGTCAGGTACCATGGTTGAATCAACGTTGAAAAACCTTTCGATTTTGCAAATTGGATCAACGTTGAAATCACGACGTTGATTCACCGTTGAAATCGTGACGTTGATGTACGGTTGAAATCACGACGCTGATTCACCGTTGAAATCCCGACGTTGAATCAACGTTGAATAACCTTTCGATTTTGCAAATTGGATCAACGTTGAAATCACGACGTGGATTCACCGTTGAAATCGCGACGCTGTTTCACCGTCTTACCTGCATTACGGGTGAATTAGGGTCGTGCTGCAGACCTGGGATGAAAGCTGAATGAGGTGTTGATTTTGAAAAGTTAATCAGCGTTGATAACACGACGTTGTTTCCCCGTCGTACCTTGCACCGTGTATAAATACACCTAGATCCTAGTTGGCATTTAGATCAACAATGTACATGCAAGGCTAAAAATCTAATGACTGGCAGCAATGGCTTTACAAACAACTTCAATAAACGACCACATGCTCAAAATTGTCAAACAGCAGTTTAATTTTGGAAACATACTGTATAAAACAGATGAAAATAATCCCACACTTTATTATGCAGAGTATGCATGGAGGTAATGCTAAAAACAGGTAGAAGAACAATCCAAATACAATAATATTTAAAGGTTTTTGTAAAATAATTTGGCACATAAATGCATATTTTTTTGCAGCACTTACAAGACAAACCCTTGTACCTTTATGACTGAAACCAGTGGATCTTTTATTTTGGTGGAAACCTACAGTTTCTGTCAAAAACATGTTTGAGTAATGTGTCTCATTACAAGAGTTGTGTACATTTGCGCAGTGAAAATGTGTTGAACAGTTCGAGAAGGGAACCTTCCACCAGTTGATTTCTAATGGGAACCCCCCCGGACTGTGTCTTCTTTACCATGGGGAATGCAGAATGAGATTTCTATCGCAGGGCACTCTAAAATGTTAGAACCAGCAGCCTTAGTGTATACAGTGTGGTTGTGCTTCGGGTGATCCTTGAAAGTGTCCCAGCGCTGGGTCCTTTCTGACGCCGTCCCCTCCACTCTCTCCCACTTGTGCACTTTCTGTACCGTCCTGTATAAACATTTACATTTAATCATTTAACAGACGCTTTTATCCAAAGCGACTTACAAATGAGAAGAACAGAAGCAGTCAGGTGTACAAGCGAACAACAACAGGATACAAGTGCCATGACAAGTCTCAGTTAGTCTAGTACAGAACGCATAGCCAGGTTTTTTTTTTTTTAATATATATATGAAAGACAAGAAAAGAAGGAAAAGTGCTAGCATTAGTTGGTTAAGTTCTGGTGAAAAAGATGAGTCTTAAGATGTTTCTTGAAAATGAGTAAAGACTCAGCAGTTCGGATTGAGATTGGGAGGTCATTCCACCAGCTGGACACAGTCCAGGAAAAGGTCCTTGAGAGTGATTATGAACCTCTTTGGGATGGCACCACAAGGCGTCGTTCACTTGCAGAGCGCAAACTTCTGGAGGGCACATAAGATTTAACCAGTGAGTTTAGGCATGTTCACAATGTTTGACAATAACTTTGATATTGTGAAATATATTTAACTGAAAACTGAATGCAAAATAAATCACACAATATTTTCACTTTACAGTTCAGTAACAGTGATGTTGGAAATAAAGTGGACAACACTATTCATTAAACACTTATTTAATGTATTCAGATGAAAATGTACAATATTAACAAATTATTCACAAGCAGTGTTTTCAGAGCCCCCAGTTACACTGTTTTAATCAGAACACTAACATTACAGTGTAGAAAAACAAGTCAAATCTAATTCAGTAAATTTTTATTAAACTAAGCACAATCAAAACCTATCACAAAAGGTCAAAGCATCTCTAGCAGAAGTGACAGTGCAATGTAGCAGATGAACAATTTCTTACCAATGTTTCAAGAACAAGCTGGATCCTCGATGACTCTACAAGGGGAAAGAAGAAAGAGTTTACTGAAAAGTTCTTAAAAAGCAGGATTTCATATTATACCATTTCTTTAAACCACTGGTTCTCAAACTTTTTATACCAAGTACCACTTCAGAAAATATTTGTTATTAAATATTAAGTTGCACCATAATGATCAACATTACATTTCAGCAGCGTAGTAGGCCAAACTATTCAGCTACAGGTCTACAGTTAAAAAATGAGGCAGTTTTATTCTAATAAGAATATTAATTGTTGTCAGACACTTTACCATGTTTGAACATTAACACTACAACTGTGCTTACATACACAGGTAAATGAAAAAAAAAGTTTAAATTAAAATGTAATTTTAAATGTAATTATGTAACAAAAGTTACAAAACTGTACTGCACTTTAACTGTAACATACTTAAATGTGCAAAAAAAAAAACTTACTCAAAGATTAAGTTAAAATATATTAACATTAATTAGTTTAATTTAGTGATTCACCTGTTTAACAACTAGAGGGGGCCTGACACTTTGAGAACCATGGCTTTAAACAATCCTTTCTTTTTTTTTTTTCATTTTCATTAATTCATTAAAATTATATTATTTAAATACCGACATTTGCACTTATATGTTGCAGAAAACACTTTGAAACTATTATAAGAATACAAACATATATAACACACCTAATGCATGGGATTCATATGAGGCAAATATGGGAAAATCTCTAAAAGACAGACATTAACACATAACTCACGAGCAACACATTAGGTGAGCATCTAACTTGATCATCTGTGATAAAGCAATGTAAAAATAGACACACGGGTATTTATTTATCTGCAGGTTACATGTCCTTTAAACTACCCATTTGTAAACTCTGGTAATACTTTACTATTTTCAAAAGATAATAAAGATAACGTTAGCGATTTTCTTACCTCATTTTGCCAGGATGTTTTCAGCACCTCGCAGAACACCTGACCCTTCTTGTGTTCACAGTTTTTGTTCTCCATTGACATGTCACGACTCAAATTCGCTCAAAATAAATAAAAAATGTACAGGCAAATATGAAATAATTCGGGACCGACCGAGCAGTCAGTTATAACGAGCAGCAGCTCACAGTTAGCCGCCTCACTCACAGAAAGACGACAATAACGGTCATATTTTTAAATGTAGAAAAGCGCGAACCGATTCATTGTCCAGTTTCCTGAATGACAGCCAGATTAACCAATCATGATAGAAGTAATAAAATAAAACTACCAATGGGAGTTGTTTCAGTGTGATAAAGCAGCGAAATGTATAGTTTTATTGTTGTTAATGATGATAATATTTAACATATACCTTTAGATTTTAGAATAGGTATCATGACTAAAATATTTTTAAATGCTATTAAAATAATAATTAATTTAAATAATTTAATATAAATAATTTAAAAGCTTGTTAACATTTTTCTACCATTTAGCATTAAACATTTTTAACGTTGTTTCATTAAAACAACTGACCTTGTTTCAACCATATTTCAATGTTGAAAGTTGGTCATGTGCTGGAAGTTTTTCAACAGTTCATCTTTAAACGTTGAATCAACGTTGTTTCAACGTTGAAACCACAACTGACCTTATTTCAACCATATTTCAACTTTGAAAGTTGGTCATGTGCTGGATGTTTTTCAACCATTCAGCTTTAAACGTTGAATCAACGTTGTTTCAACGTTGAAACCACAACTGACCTTATTTCAACCATATTTCAACGTTGAAGGTCGGTCATGTGCCGGCTGGGAGGAGTCGGGTTTCGTTTCACTTTTAAACCGTTAAAAATACAAGTAAATAATACAATTTCCTTCAAACTGACAAGCTAAACCAACATATCTGATTAGTACAGGGGTTAGGGCTCATTAATAATTGATTTCTGGACAGAGAGCAGTCAGAAAGACAAGAGAAGAATCACGGCTGCTCATCTCAGGCTGTCTCCACGGAGCTCACAACGAGCGAATTCATTCTTATTTAAGACCTTTTAAAACGGCGATTGCACGCAATCCACGCGTTAGAACACACCAAGAGCTAAAATCAGATGTTTCTGAACTGTTTAAAGTAATAACATGATATATTCGCGGCAGCCAAATGTCCGCGAGCTCGCGATGTATTTCTCTGAACACTTTAAGTCCACATGACAGCCGCGTTTCGGGGCGAGATCGGACAAATAAATAGGCTACACATTTCATTCACACTGACAAGCTAAACCAACATATGTTATTATTACCGGGTCAGATATCTCATTAATAAATTATGTCTCTGACCAAAGAACAAAGAGAAAGACGAGAGAGAAATGAGCACTTCATCTGCATTTTTAAGCGCGTCCAAAAATAATATCACAGCGAATTGCACTAATCCACCCATTAGAACACAACAAGAGCAGAATTCAGGTGTTTTTGAACTGTTTATGTGTGCAAAATGAAATATAATTTGACAGCGTGATACAGCTTATGAATACTTGATTTCTGGGCAGAGAGCAGTCAGAAAGACAAGAGAAGAATCACGGCTGCTCAGCTCAGGCTGTCTCCACGGAGCTCGAAACGAGCGAATTTATTCTTATTTAAGACCTTTTGTAATTAAATTATATCGGCGATTGCACGCAATCCACACGTTAGAACACACCAATAGCTGAATTCAGATGTTTCTGAACTGTTTAAAGTAATAACATGATATATTCGCGGCAGCCAAATGTCCGTGAGCTCGCGATGTATTTCTCTGAACAAGTCTAAATAGAGAATTCACAGCCTTTCACATTAAAACCCTGCAGCGAAACGGCACAAAACAATTAGAAGAATATATTATACACATGAAAATGAGTGTTTATATGTGCTTGTGAGATTTTATCTCACAAGCACACAGAGGTCAGTTAATTCTCAGCACATAGAGACTCTTTCACCTAGATATCACACTATAGAGACTGTGTCTGTTCCACGAACTAGAAAATACAAAAAACGTCCAAACCAAGTTAAGGTTAACAATTTAATTGAGGTTCAA
The DNA here is from genome assembly GCF_003368295.1 of Carassius auratus. Classification (NCBI taxonomy): domain Eukaryota; kingdom Metazoa; phylum Chordata; class Actinopteri; order Cypriniformes; family Cyprinidae; genus Carassius; species Carassius auratus. The sequence goes on from NW_020523484.1 coordinate 16,763, forward strand.
CAAATAAAAAACAAATGCAATATGGATAAACAAATGATAAAGATTGGCTTATTGAATATCAGATCCATTTCTACGAAAACACTTTTTGTAAATAATATGATAACTGATCATAATATAGATGTGCTCTGCTTGACAGAAACCTGGCTAAAACCTGATGATTACATTATTTTAAATGAGTCCACCCCCCAAGATTATTGTTATAAACACGAGCCGCGTCTAAAAGGCAAAGGGGGAGGTGTTGCTTCAATTTATAATAACGTTTTCAGGATTTCTCAGAGGGCAGGCTTCAAGTATAACTCGTTTGAAGTAATGGTGCTTCATATAACATTATCCAGAGAAACCAATGTTAATGATAAATCCCCTGTTATGTTTGTACTGGCTACTGTATACAGGCCACCAGGGCACCATACAGACTTTATTAAAGAGTTTGGTGATTTTACATCCGAGTTAGTTCTGGCTGCAGATAAAGTCTTAATAGTTGGTGATTTTAATATCCATGTCGATAATGAAAAAGATGTATTGGGATCAGCATTTATAGACATTCTGAACTCTATTGGTGTTAGACAACACGTTTCAGGACCTACTCATTGTCGAAATCATACTCTAGATTTAATACTGTCACATGGAATTGATGTTGATAGTGTTGAAATTATTCAGCCAAGTGATGATATCTCAGATCATTATTTAGTTCTGTGCAAACTTCATATAGCCAAAATTGTAAATTCTACTTCTTGTTACAAGTATCGAAGAACCATCACTTCTACCACAAAAGACTGCTTTTTAAGTTATCTTCCTCATGTATCCGAATTCCTTAGCATATCCAAAACCTCAGAACAACTTGATGATGTAACAGAAACTATGGACTCTCTCTTTTCTAGCACTTTAAATACAGTTGCTCCTTTACGCTTAAGAAAGGTTGAGGAAAACAGTTTGACACCATGGTATAATGAGCATACTCGCACCCTAAAGAGAGCAGCCCGAAAAATGGAGCGCAGCTGGAGGAAAACAAAACTAGAGGTATTTCGTATTGCTTGGCGGGAAAGTAGCATATCCTACCGAAAAGCATTAAAAACTGCTAGATCTGATTACTTTTCTTCTCTTTTAGAAGAAAACAAACATAACCCCAGGTATTTATTCAATACAGTGGCTAAATTAACGAAAAATAAAGCCTCAACAAGTGTTGACATTTCCCAACACCACAGCAGTAATGACTTTATGAACTACTTTACTTCTAAAATCGATACTATTAGAGATAAAATTGCAACCATTCAGCCGTCAGCTAAAGTTTCGCATCAGACAGTGCACTATAGACCCCCTGAGGAACAGTTCCACTCATTCTCTACTATAGGAGAGGAAGAATTGTATAAACTTGTTAAATCATCTAAACTTACAACATGTATGTTAGACCCTATACCATCTAAGCTCTTAAAAGAGGTGCTTCCAGAAGTCATAGGTCCTCTTCTGACTATTATTAATTCCTCATTGTTATTAGGACATGTCCACAAAACCTTCAAACTGGCTGTTATTAAGCCTCTCATAAAAAAGCCACAACTTGACCCCAGAGAACTAGTTAATTATAGACCAATCTCGAATCTCCCTTTTCTGTCCAAGATACTAGAAAAGGTGGTATCCTCACAATTATATTCCTTCTTAGAGAAAAATGGTATATGTGAGGATTTCCAGTCAGGATTTAGACCGTATCATAGTACTGAAACTGCTCTCCTTAGAGTTACAAATGATCTGCTCTTATCATCTGATCGTGGGTGTATCTCTCTATTAGTTTTATTGGATCTTAGTGCTGCGTTTGACACAATTGACCACAACATTCTTTTGCATAGACTTGAACACTTTGTTGGCATCAGTGGAAGTGCATTAGCAAGGTTTAAATCGTATTTGCTTTATTGGGTGGTTGTTCTGCACGCTTGGTAAACAAACTACAGCTAGTCCAAAATGCAGCAGCAAGAGTTCTTACTAGAACCAGGAAGTATGACCATATTAGCCCGGTCCTGTCCACACTGCACTGGCTCCCTATCAAACATCGTATAGATTTTAAAATATTGCTTATTACTTATAAAGCCCTGAATGGTTTAGCACCTCAGTATTTGAATGAGCTCCTTTTACATTATACTCCTCTACGTCCGCTACGTTCTCAAAACTCAGGCAATTTGATAATACCTAGAATATCAAAATCAACTGTGGGCGGCAGATCCTTTTCCTATTTGGCGCCTAAACTCTGGAATAACCTACCTAACATTGTTCGGGAGGCAGACACACTCTTGCAGTTTAAATCTAGATTAAAGACCCATCTCTTTAATCTGGCATACACATAACATACTAATATGCTTTTAATATCCAAATCCGTTAAAGGATTTTTAGGCTGCATTAATTAGGTAAACTGGAACCGGAACACTTCACATAACACCGTACTTTCTACATCATTAGAAGAATGGCATCTACGCTAATATTTGTCTGTTTCTCTCTTGTTCCGAGGTCACCGTGGCCACCAGATCCAGTCTGTGTCCAGATCAGAGGGTCACTGCAGTCACCCGGATCCAGTACGTATCCAGACCAGATGGTGGATCAGCACCTAGAAAGGACCTCTACTGCCCTGAAAGACAGCGGAGACCAGGACAACTAGAGCCCCAGATACAGATCCCCTGTAAAGACCTTGTCTCAGAGGAGCACCAGGACAAGACCACAGGAAACAGATGATTCTTCTGCACAATCTGACTTTGCTGCAGCCTGGAATTGAACTACTGGTTTCGTCTGGTCAGAGGAGAACTGGCCCCCCAACTGAGCCTGGTTTCTCCCAAGGTTTTTTTCTCCATTCTGTCACCGATGGAGTTTCGGTTCCTTGCCGCTGTCGCCTCTGGCTTGCTTAGTTGGGGTCACTTCATCTACAGCGATATCGTTGACTTGATTGCAAATTAAAACAGACACTATTTCAACTGAACAGAGATGACATCAATGAATTCAATGATGAACTGCCTTTAACTATCATTTTGCATTATTGAGACACTGTTTTCCAAATTAATGTTGTTCAGTGCTTTGGCGCAATGTATTTTGTTTAAAGCACTATATAAATAAAGGTGATTGATTGATTATCTGTCAGGCTGAACCTCACATCAATTGCTATGCATCGTCACAACATGGTAAAGTCATTTATATATATATTTTTAAGAGCTTCTTAAAATAAATATTCCTGCGAATGAACACAATCCACCCATTAGAACACACAAAGAGAAAAATCCAGGGGTTTTTGAGCCGTGTATGTGTGCAAAATGCAATATTTGACATCGCGAAGGGAAAAAAAAAGTCACATGACAGCCGCGTTTGGGGCGAGATCAGACAAATAAATAGGCTACACATTTCATTCACTCTGACAAGCTAAATCAACATATGTTATTATTACCGGGTCAGATATCTCATTAATAAATTATGTCTCTGACCAAAGAACAGAGTGAAAGACGAGAGAGAAATGAGCACTTCATCAGCATTATTTAAGAGCTTCCAAAAATAATATCACAGCACTAGTCCACCCATTAGAACACAACAAGAGCAGAATTCAGGTGTTTTTGAGATGTTTATGTGTGCAAAATGAAATATAATTTGACAGCGTGATACAGCTTATGAATACTGGAGGGAAAAAAAGTCACGACAGCCTTTTAACTCTGGAGTCGATTAACGCATACGCGTTTTGAGTCATTTTCTCCTGATAACCCCGACAATTACTTAAATTACACTTTCAGTTTTAATCGTACAGATAAGAGCAATACATCAATCAAATCTGTAAAGGGTCCACTTTTTTTTGGATACAAGCATAACAAAACAACAAAACTTGTGCACTGTGCACTTATAAAATAAAGATAACAAACAAGGTGTGCTGTCTCCAGCCTTGGTCTGCGCTGATCTTCATTTACAGCACGTCATTAAAATGAACTGTAACTCCATGAATACTCAACGAAGAGACATGAGAGATATATCTATAGAAAGCTTAACATGTCTACTTTTAAACCAAACGAGTGCTGCCGAACAAATATTCTGTGATAAAGTAATCCATATCAAAACAACGCGATGTACTTTTTTCACGTCTAATGTGTATGGAAGGCCAAGAGGGTCAAATATACACGTGAATTTTAACGTGTCTCTGTAAAGGGTCTACTTTTTTTTTGGATACAAACATAATAACAACAAAACTTTGGGCACTTATAAAATAAAGATAACAAACAAGGTGTGCTGTCTGTAGCCTTGGTCTGCGCTGATCTTCATTTACAAACACGTCACTAAAATGAACTGTAACTCCATGAATACTCAACGAAGAGACATGAGAGATATATCTATATGTAACCTAGCCCAGTTAATGAGCTTCCAGGTAAACCATGTATATAGAATAAACCAGCAGTGAGGACTAAGGTATAAACGCTTTTACAGAGCAGTTTTATTTCACAAGTCCCTGATAGGCATAAAAACACATAATCGAAAAGACAAAATAAACCAACCCAGGCAGTACATCGAGGTACAAGTGGAGTGAAGACCTAATACTCCAAAACAAACCACTACATCACCACAGCATTTACCTATGTGACACCCGCACACCAAACCACTGCATCCAATAAAAGTAAACACCACACGTGCGCCCACTGTCCCTCAAGTGCAACCGCCTGGGAAAAACCTAAAACAAAACAAAACACTTTTAACAACCAACTCAACAATTCCTCATTCTCATGAATACCATGCTAGGTCATTACTCCCCACAAATATTAACAAAAAGAGACTCACTCGTCGTTCGTTTATCACACTTAAAACACACTTCCAGCTGAGTTCAAGAATTCATTAAAACCTCATATAAAATAAGTAGTAAAAAACCAACTCTAAATTAAACAGATAACAATCGGTGCCAGTCCTTGTTTTAGTAGTTTGTGCCTTCCAATAATACATTAGTAATCAGCTCCGCTCATGATGAATCAAAATGCTGCAAACAAACAAGGATCATAGCATTATACTTAAAAATACTAACCAAAACCATAAAAACAGTTACTACCTTGTTTTAGCAGTTTGCATTATGCACTGAATCAGCTCGCCCCCTGAACAAACAAAGAGCCCAGCTTCCCGTTCACCTTCTCATCTTCTGATCGTTTGGCCTACTTTAAATAAGCGGTTTCACCTGGTCTTGTTTGCGTGACAATTAGTTCTAGCACCCCTACCAGTCATGCCTCACCCAATTCTTCCCCAGGTCCTAGTGTCCCCCTCTCTGCCACATATCTCCTCCTCAAATTTCGTTGACGTCCCGTCGACAGGACAAAATAAAATTATTATTATTATTTTTTTTTTTTTTTTTACATCTCCATGGAATAGGGGAGCTACAAATCTGCATGCCAAAACCCTTACAGTTCCGTTTCTAATAGACGACTTGGTCGTGGCAAGTGATGTGGGTTAGAATGGTGGCCTGCTGTCGCTCTTGAAGTTCTCCTCAACTCTGCTTGCTGTCCAGTTTCTTTTTGGGCCGCAACTTCAGGTTGGTTGTACCCGCTCCGCTGACCCTCCGCTGGGGAATGTGCGGGAGACACAGGGTTATTGAGATGACAATCTGTCACAGTACGGAAAACCACAAAAGAATGATTCGGACTCTCCAGATCCGGTTCAGTATTTTGACTGGGAAGTCCCAAATCCTCCATTTCCAACACGGGAACATTCACTGGTCGCAGTTCTGTCCTATGAATATTCCGCACTGGTCCATCACCTTCCACTGGGACAACAGTATACACAGCATTTCCATCACTGGGGCACCTTACCACTTTAAACACTGTGGGGTCCCAGAAATCTTGGATCTTTTGGCGACCTTTCCTTCTGTGATCTCTCTTTACAACTAATTGTCCTAACTCAAGTTCTGGATTCTTAACGGTCACATCATGCTTCCTTGCTCTCTGGTCAGCAGCTGCTTGAAGTTGACGTCTTGCATCCTGAAATACACACTTCAATTTCTCCTGGTGCTCTGTGATCCACTCACCAATCCTCCCTCCTTGCAGGCTCTCCTGCCCCAGGAGAAAATCTACCGGTAGTTGTGGTTCCTGTCCAAACAGCAACATGTGAGGGGAATAGCCAGTAGATTGATGCACCGTTGTATTATAAGCAAACAACATTTGTGGAAGGTGAACAGGCCAGTTGCATTTCTTTTCAACAGGCAAAGTGCGAAGCAAATCATGAAGTGTTCTATTAAAGCGTTCACACTGGCCATTACCCTGTGGCCTATATGGTGTTGTTCTTGTCTTAACTACCCCATACATGGAACAAAGTTGTTGAATCAGCATGCTTTCAAAACACCTCCCTTGGTCCGAATGGATTTGGCGGGGTACTCCAAAAATATAAAACCAGTGATTTACCAAAGCCTCTGCTACAGTACTGGCAGATTGATCCTTGGTAGGGATGGCTTGCGTGTACTTCGAAAAAACATCAGTCAATATTAAAACATTCTCTTTTCCATCGGATGAAGGCTCTAAAACAGTAAAGTCTATTGCCAAAATATCAAGTGGTTTAGAAGCCAATAGATGGCCCATAAAACTGCGTACCCTTGGCTGAACGGCCTTGGCCAGTGTGCATCTTTCACAGTTTTTACACCATTGTTCAACATCTTGATTCATACCTGGCCAATAACATCGCCGTCTCACCAGGTCTGTTGTTCTCTCAATCCCTTGATGCCCATGTTCGTCATGAAGACTCGTTAACACATCCTCTCTTAACGCCTCTGGAAGCACCAATTGATGAATTTCCTTGCCTCCCTCCTGTGGCATAAGTCGTCGATAGAGAGTCTCATTTTTCTCCAGTAGCTTATTCCATTGCCTACAAAGTTCTAATAATTGTGGAGATGCAGCCTCTCTCTCTTCCCGATTTGGGCTTCGCTGACGCTTCCAGAACACCAGAAAAGGGCCTATCACTGGATCTGCAACCTGCAACAGTGTAATGTCCCCCTTTGTTCGTGCTAGAAGGGTTGTCACTGACTCCTGGGTAACCTGCATGTCTGGGCTACTCGCCTCTTGGATAGCCTGTGTCAACAGAACTGGCAAAGGGGTTAATGGGGCAATAACTTCCATCGTTGCATCAACATACTGGCGAGATAGTGCATCGGCATTGATGTTTGCCTTTCCGGGCTTATATCGAATCTCTAAATCAAAGGCTGCCAGTTGTGATGCCCATCTTTGCTCCACTGCTCCCAATTTTGCCGTTTGATAATAGCTCAATGGATTATTGTCGGTAAAAACGAGACATTTATTTCCCAACAAATACTCCCTGAACTTATCGGCCACTGCCCATTTCAGGGCTAAAAATTCCAATTTCATGGAACTATAATTTTGCATGTTACGTTCAGCTTTTCTCAGTCCTCTGCTTGCATATGCTATAGGCCTTACTTTACCGTCTTGTTCTTGCGATAGTACCGCACCCAATCCATTATGGCTTGCATCTACTTCAAGAATAAAAGATTTCTTGAAGTCTGCATAAGCTAACACAGGAGCAGATACTAACTTGCTCTTTAATGTTTGAAATGCATGTTCACATACGTCAGTCCACTGCTCTAAGGCTTTCTTTGACGTACCTCTGTGATTTTTAGACAGCAAGGCAGCGACCAGAGTATTTAACGGCTGCGCTATTTTTGAGAACCCTGCGACAAAGCGGCGATAATAGCTTGCAAAGCCCAGGAATGATCTTAGCTCTTGAAGATTTTGAGGTCTTCTCCACTTTGCCACAACTGCGATCTTGTCTGGATCAGTTGACACTCCATCAGAAGACACCACATGGCCCAAGTATTTCACCTTGTGTTGAAAAAATGAACACTTAGGCAACTTTACTCTCAGATTCTCCTTATAAAGTCTGCGCAGGACCAACTCCAGTCTTTGTACATGCTGTTCAAAAGACGACGAGAACACAATTACATCATCCAAATATAGCAGCAGGGACTGAAAACTCTGATCTCCAAAAATGCGCTCCATAAGTCTTTGAAAGGTACTTGGTCCATTACATAGGCCAAAAGGCATACGATTAAATTCAAATAATCCAATTGGTGTGCAGAATGCGGTTTTGGAACGATCTGCCTCCGACACAGGGACTTGGTTATAGCCACTTGCTAAATCGAGAGTGGAAAACCATTTGGCCCCAGACAGTGCATCCAGGGATTCATCAATTCTGGGAAGGGGGTATGCATCCTTCCGAGTCTTAGAATTCAATTGCCTGTAATCCACACAAAGCCTCAACGTGCCATCTTTCTTCTGGACCAAGACAATGGGTGAGGCATACGGACTGCAACTCTCCCTAATAATCTGTGCTTCTAAAAGTTGCCGAATATGTGCCTTTACAGCCTCATACTGGGAAGGGGGTATTCTCCTATAACGTTGCCTAACTGGGGCCTTATCAACTACTGGAATCTGGTGTTCTATTAAAGTAGTACAACCTAAGTCACTTTCTCCTTTAGAAAAAACTCCTCTATATTTAGACAAAAGATTTTTTACTATTGCCTGTTGTTCATGAGTCAAATTTGTAAGATCTACCACATCAAAACCTTTCAACTCTGGCTCTACTTCCGCAGTATGTTGCTTAATAGAAGCGATCCACCCATCTGGAGTAAATCTTTCCTCAAAATCAATAATTTCAGAATCAAACATATCTGCAAGATACAACCCCCCCAACAATGCTCGTGGTTGTAAATATGCAATCTGAGTGCCAACGTTTACAACGGGAATATTTGTTAACCCATTCTCCATGGTCAATAACGCATGGGAAAGTAATATTCCAGGAGGCAAATGGGTTTCATCAGAATCAATTGGTTCCAAATAAACTAAAGATCTACTGTCAACTTTACCTTTAGGTCCAGTTGCAGGTACTAACACCAAACAGCCAGCTGGAATTGGAACTGGGGCTTTAGACTGGACACGAACTTTCCCCACACAACTGGAGGACTGGTCCTCCAACTGCTGGCATCTTAACATGGCTTCTTTCCACAAATTGTTATCCTGCAACTCAGACAAAACAAAAGGCAAAGCTACCCCGTGCTGACAAAGGAGCTGCTGATAACACTGGGTAAGAATATTCATTCCTACCAAACCGGGGGTACTTTCTTTTTGTTTTAAAAATGTAGGGCAAGGTGAATCTTTAACCACTAGAATCCCACAGTTTGAAATGATCTGTCCTTGTACCATGACATCCAACTCCATGTATCCAATATATGGAATATCTAAACCGTTTGCAGCTTTCAAATTCAACCAATGGCAACTTTGTAGTTTCTGTGGGCCCAATCTCTCAAAGTTCTTGGAAAAACAGCTCTCTGTAATTGTACTAACCATAGAGCCAGTATCTATAAGACATAGTATTGGCACCCCTCCCATAACCACCTCGGTAACTGGACAGGGCGCAAGAAGGTTTGGCATTACTGGTACAGGCTCTACAATTGACTCCTGCTCACCCTCTACTACATGACTTTCAACTGCAACCGCTGCCGATAATTCTGCCTCAGATTGATTAGTTTGCCTTCTCTTTGGTCTAAACTCATTTGGCATAGATGTTCGACAGTAACGGGCTAAATGGCCTGACCTATTACAACGTAGACATTGTCGTGACGCAGGGACTGACTGGTTTACGGAGTGGTTAATTATAGCCTCAGCCTGGGGACTACAATGAGAAACTTCAAATCTGGCTTTAAAAGATTCAAAACCTTGCGTAAGGGCGCTGATCTGCATCTGTTGTTGTTTAAGAATATTTTTTATTTCTGTCAATTCAACATCTCTCTTATCAACAACTACCGCATTGCAATCGCTCAACTCCATATTGGCCTGCCTAAAGACTGAAGTGGAATTTGTTTGACCATATTCAACTTCGCTTTCTTCTGACCATCGCATCGCTTCCTCTCTGATTTGCCACAGCGACATGGTAGGAGTCTGCCGTACTAATTTTTTCAACTCACGGCGCAAGAACACACTCTTCACATGCTCTACAAACTGGTCTCGAACAACCCTATCTGGATTAGAGACACAGTCAGCATTAGTATTTACAATCAGCTCCATTAAATACATAAGTGCATGAGAATATTCACACAATGTCTCCCCCTCCCGTTGTTTTCTATCAAAAAATTGTTGTTGTAACTTCACATAAGATTTACGGCCACTGTACATATCAGTAAGGATCTTAAAGATTCTCTCAGGTACATCTCTCTCACTACGTGGACGTAATTTAATCTCCATTCGTGCCTCCCCACCCAAATGGTCTAATAAAAACTGGACTTTTTCAGTCACTGTACAATTTCTGTCCTCAATATAAGCTCGTACCTCCTCCACCCAGTCCTCAATCGTAACACTACTTAACTCATCATTACCATAAAACTTAGGACATTTACGTTCTCTAGGGATAAACACAATTTTCTCAACAGGCACATGGTGTCCAGTGGAGGTACTCGGCCGAGAGGCATCAGGCTGCAGGGGAGCGGACCGTTCTCTCAGCAAACGTTCATTAGTGGCTTGAAGTGCCTCCAACTGTTCCCTTAGTGCAGAGAGTTGCTGCTCCATGTCATCAGCCATCCAACAATCCTTGATGAACAACAGTTAGTGTAAAGAAAATTGTTGGGTAGAGGGAAAAGAAATTTAGTGTCTTAGATGTTGCTCCAATCCAGGTTCACCCCAACAAATGAATCCTCTTCTTGCACCGATTGTTATCTGTTACATCAACCTTACGACTAAATCAAATTCACACTGAATTTACAAAACATAACATTAAGACCGCTGGTTATCCTGCCGACTACGCCAGATTGTTACCTAGCCCAGTTAATGAGCTTCCAGGTAAACCATGTATATAGAATAAACCAGCAGTGAGGACTAAGGTATAAACGCTTTTACAGAGCAGTTTTATTTCACAAGTCCCTGATAGGCATAAAAACACATAATCGAAAAGACAAAATAAACCAACCCAGGCAGTACATCGAGGTACAAGTGGAGTGAAGACCTAATACTCCAAAACAAACCACTACATCACCACAGCATTTACCTATGTGACACCCGCACACCAAACCACTGCATCCAATAAAAGTAAACACCACACGTGCGCCCACTGTCCCTCAAGTGCAACCGCCTGGGAAAAACCTAAAACAAAACAAAACACTTTTAACAACCAACTCAACAATTCCTCATTCTCATGAATACCATGCTAGGTCATTACTCCCCACAAATATTAACAAAAAGAGACTCACTCGTCATTCGTTTATCACACTTAAAACACACTTCCAGCTGAGTTCAAGAATTCATTAAAACCTCATATAAAATAAGTAGTAAAAAACCAACTCTAAATTAAACAGATAACAATCGGTGCCAGTCCTTGTTTTAGTAGTTTGTGCCTTCCAATAATACATTAGTAATCAGCTCCGCTCATGATGAATCAAAATGCTGCAAACAAACAAGGATCATAGCATTATACTTAAAAATACTAACCAAAACCATAAAAACAGTTACTACCTTGTTTTAGCAGTTTGCATTATGCACTGAATCAGCTCGCCCCCTGAACAAACAAAGAGCCCAGCTTCCCGTTCACCTTCTCATCTTCTGATCGTTTGGCCTACTTTAAATAAGCGGTTTCACCTGGTCTTGTTTGCGTGACAATTAGTTCTAGCACCCCTACCAGTCATGCCTCACCCAATTCTTCCCCAGGTCCTAGTGTCCCCCTCTCTGCCACATATAGAAAGCTTGACATGTCTACCTTTAAACTAAACAAGTGCTCCCGAACAAATATTCTGTGATAAAGTAATCCATATCAAAACAAAGCGATGTCCTTTTTTCACGTCTCCCTCATTATATCTAATGTGTATGGAAGGCCAAGAGGGTCAAATACACGTGAATTTTAACGCGTCAACAACACGTTAAATACGTGTATTTCATGCGTAGACAACACGTATTTAATATTATTTATTTATCGGCGCTGCACAACATGGTAAAGTAATTTATATATATTTTTAAGAGCTTCTTAAAATACTATATTACTCCTATATTATATCCAATATTAGATAACGCCTTAAATACATGTTGTTTACACATGAAAAATCAGAGGGTATTTAACGTGTATTTCACGTGTTAAATACACGTTAAATACACGTGAAGTACAAGTTAAAAATCAATTTGAAGAGGTCAATTTCATTGGCTGCTGAGGACTTGGGTCAAACCACTTCTGTGAGCTTAGAAGGGTGTATCATTCATAGACAGGCAACCACCATTTAACATGCTATAGATCAGCTTATTCAGCCTTATTATTTAGTCTTTTTTCTTTTCTGTTTTGTGTAACCTAAATAAATAATATATTTAAGTTTCAGTTTCATGAAATATTTATTTTATAATAAATATTAATTAAAATTTTGATTAAAATTCTTTAATTTTTCAGTAATGTGTGATAACTTATCACTTAAACTGATAACTTAAAAATATGTTGTCAGTACTATTAAAATAAGATTAAATTGAATGGTATTTAGGAGATTATGGTTTTTGCATGACTTATTTCGCATTCAGCTAGACAACCCTGTCGTAGCTGTTTTCATAGCCTAGGCTTTTTATTTAAAAAGAAAACAGCAAGGGACCATGGAAAAAGACTGTCGCAGGTGTATTTTTTTATGGTATTATTTATTTATTTGTTGGCAGGGGGGCAACTCAAGAATGCTGGGCACACAAGTACTGTGGTTCTTTTGCCCCATGGCCAAGATGGCCAAGCCAACATCAAAGTTTGTTCACTAACTTTTAATTCTAGTTGTACTTGTAACTGTTGATTGTGATTTCTAGAGTGTGCCTCGAGATATGCATGTGTGTGGGTTGCCAGTGATCGTGTGTGAGCCCGTTTTGTTTTGCCTTGTTGGCCTTTTTGTTTCATTCTTATTAAAGTTAATCTTCCCTGCATCTGTCCCCGATCTTGTTCTTTCCCCTGACACCTTTGGTCATCGTGGCCCCGAGGGGTGGTCGTCATCGTAGACCGGCGGATTGTTGGCATGGGGTTCGGAATAGTAGGACATACCGGTGTGAAGAACGGACCCCCGGCTCATCGCCTCTGGCTGAAGGCTATCCACCCATGTGAGGAGTTCGGAGACTCAGGCACTAAGAGCGTCCACATCCTGCGCTATGGTGTTGAGCTGGATGGCAAGCTGACCCAACCAAACTCCCTGCTGTACAAGAGCCGAGCGAAGTGGATCAGATCCTGCTGATTCCATCATTGGTCGGACTGTTCTGTCAGGAGAAACGGGCTGGATTCAGTTGCGGGTTACTCTGAGCTTTATTGAAAGCAGATAAGACAAGGCAGATGAGTATCGTTCCACAGTTTAGCACGTTCGACAGCCGAGACTGAAGGAATGGGAGCTGGAATCTTCTAGAAGTACTGCATTCGTGAGAACAAAAGGCAGAGCAAAACAGCAAAAGACACTGGAGCCTGAAGACAAGACATGACAAGGTCAGTACACAGAATTAAAAATGCAACACTTTGTTTTACTAACAATTCATTCGTAATATCGAATTATTATTATTAATATTTAACTTACATTGGAAAGGTTTCTGTGACCTCTTGTGAGATCACGGGAAAAAGTCTCACAATTTATTCCAAAACAAGATGCATGATGGGATATACTAAGCCTGGAATAGTGCTCCAGAGTGGTATTCGAGACAGTGTGCATTAAGGGCATATTAAAACCTGGGACAGTCTTGTGCACGTACTGTCAAGGTGGCCAAAAAAGCAGGTCTTTGGACAGGGTAAAAGACTTGAAAATGACCCATTAGTAAGAATCCTAAATACAGTCTCACCTTAATATCTTAATAATTCAGTAATTCAATTTAACACATGGATGAAACTGTACAAGTGTACCTGTAGACAATTCTGCAACATTTACTCTACTGCCCCCCCCCCCCCATGGTATGAACCTAAAAAGTTGCTTGTAAAGTAAAAACATTTCCTTTCTTTCTGTCTTACATGATTACTCACAGATTGTGCTGACCTTCTTGTTCAGGTCTATAATATTGAGCTCAACAGCTCTTTTACAACAAATCATGCCATGATCAGCCCTTCCCAGGTAAAATTTTCTATTTTTTTTTTTTGAATCAACATTACTCAATAAATGCTCTGGTATGAATCTTATTTAAATGACATAAATTATATGTTCAAGGAGCAGTATTAATTGCACATATGGTAAGTAGAGATTTTCTTGTTTTACAGAAGAGAAGGAAGACCAAGAAAATTCTTAGATCAGGATGAGGAATGAATATGTTGCACCCAAACAAAGACATAAATGTCCACTAGTGTATCTGTGTCAAATGTTTAACATCTGCCTGTCTATAGTATTAAAACCCCTTGTGTGTCATTTATTTCACTCACATAATTTATTTTTTGTTTTGTTGTATTTTTGATCACCGATTGCTGTTTCACTGGTTTTAATTGTGGGTTTAAATACTCATGAACAGTTATTATTGATAGACCCCACCCTCTCTCTTTGACATTGGCGGCATTGGCAGTGCTAATCGGACAATTGATTTGATTTGTTTGCTTGATAAGAAGTGACAAGCGTGCAGTTCACCAGTTCCCTTGGTTGAACATATCGCCAGTAGGAACACTGTTTTCCATGTCAAGAACTTGAGATCTGCTTGCTCCAAAGGACCAAAAGGTGCTTTTGCCAGTGAGTGTAAGACAATAGAAAGGTCCCAAGCAGGTGATCTCATAAATTTCCCTGGTTGCAGATGTTTTGAACCCTTGAGAAATTGAGACACCAAAGGGTGTTTGCCAATATTTGCACCAACCACTGACACATGGAAGTGTGAGATGGCGGCCATGTAGAATTTTATGGTATTGACTGATTTCCCAGAATCAATGAATGTCTGAATAAAACGAAGAACCAAACTGGTGTCACACCGGATCTAGTTGTTGGTCTTGACACCATGTTGAGAATATTCGCCACTTGCTAAAATAGTTACTCCACGTAGACGGTGCCTCAGAACTAATTTTTGTCCTTAATACAGCTAAGCTAAGTTTTCAGAGAGGGACTGAGCAAGTGCCATACCCATAGTTGAAGTGTCTCTGGACTTGGGTGCCAGATTTGGCCCTCCGCTAGAGAAAGGAGATCTGCTCTCCTTGGTAACTGCCAAGGGTAACCTTGGACTAAAAGTACAAGGGTCGGAAACCAATGTGTCTTTGGCCAATTTGGGGCCACTAGTAAAACCTTGTGATGGCCCAAAGCTACCCTATTGAGCACAAGGTGGATCAAGGGTAGGGGAGGAAAAGCATAGACAATTCTTCCGGCTATTCTTGAGATCCCCAAAGGGCCTCCCTGGCTGTTCAGGGAATACCATAGATCGCAATGAGTTGTCTCTGTGGTCGTAAACAAAGTAGTTCCTTTGTCACCTGGAGACACCGCGCTGATCTGGTGCCACCCTGGTGATTGATGTGGTACACTGCAGATATGTTGTCTGTTCTCAGCAAAACATGTTTGTTCTGCAACAAAGGGAGAAAAACCCTCAGGGAGAGATGGACTGCCCTGAGTTCCAGCACGTTGATGTGCTCTGTGGTCCAGAGGAATTTCCAGTGTCCCCTGATGGACCTGCCTTCCCAAACTGCTCCCTACCCTGTTAGAGAGGCCTCTGTCGTTATCACAGACCGCCTCACTGGGATGTTGCCTAGAGGAACCCCTTGTGATGGTAACAACTTCCATGTAACCTTTATCCTTACATGTCTGTGTAATTTGGGATGCAAGTGAAAGTTGTTCAACCAACGTTGTAGTGGACGGGCTTTGAGAAGGCCGATTGGGACCACAGCTGCTGCTGCTGCAATCATGCCCAACAATAGCTGAAACTGAATTAACTTCACTCTCTTGTTCAGATGGAATGATTGCGTTAGACTGACCAACTGTACCACTCTCTGGGGTGATAAAGTTGCAGTCATCAGTTGGGAATCTAGTGAAATTCCCACAGACACGGTCTGTTGTCTGGGACTTAGATTGCTCTTTTCCCAGTTCACTTTGAACCCGAGAGACTGGATATGTTGGAGCACCATTTCTGTGTCCTTCATGACTTCACTGCGGAAAGGAGCACAAATTAGTCAGTCGTCCAGGTATGACAGAATTTTCAAACCTGCACATTGAAGAGGATGAAGGGCTGCTGAAACCACCCTGGTGAAGACCTTTGGAGACAGAGAAAGGCAAAATGGAAGGACCCTGAACTGATAAACCTGATCTTGAAAGGCAAAGCAAAGAAACTGCAGTGATCGTAATAGGCATCCTTCAAGTCTATGGAAGTGAACCATTCTCCCAGTTCTATGGATTGCAGAATTTGTGCTATAGTCAGCATTTTGAAGGGCAATACCTTCATGAATTCGTTCAGCTTTCGTAAGTCTAGAATGGGTCAAAGTTCCCTGTCTTTCTTTGGCACTAGGAAATACTTCGAATAGAACCCATTGAGCTGTTTGCTGGTGTTTATCTGTACAATTGATTTTTTCTGAAGTAAGACTGTGATCTCTTTGGGCAAAATTTGTGCCTGGACTGGGTCTCTGACTATGGTCATAGGAACCCCTGAAAAAGTAGGAGGGTGCCGCTGGAACTGTATCCTGTATCCTGTCTTGATGGTATCTAGAATCCAAGGATCTGATGTTACCTTCTCCCAACTGTCCAGGCACAGTTGGGAGCATTCTCCAGTGACTGTGATGCAATCACACTTATAGAAATATTTGCTAGTCCTTATGTTGTTTCAGGGTTAGCATTATCTGAGGTCCTCCGAGGGGTCGGTATCAGCATCGGCGTTCACTTAAATCGAGGGGTTTCATTACCACGACGTAAAATGGGTGTTTCTGAAGGTCTTGGTAAAACGCCCTCTTTCAAAAAAATAAAAATAAAATATGGTCACCGTTCATTCACAGAATGCTGTTTTTTTATTTTATTTTTTTATCCAAGGATGAACTCAGATGGATAATGAAGGATAAATAAAATCATACCTACGATGGAGAAAACAGTCATACAGGTAGATATTATATTTAATATCTATTATGTTTTATTATCTTACAGTTAAGCTATTTTTATAAAAAAACAAAAAATGTAAAACATGTAGTAATGTTAGTACTCTATTTATTTTTTATTACAAACCAAACATGGTTATTGAAGTTCATGCTAATCACAAAATATTTAATTATGTGTTTGATAAGCCACTCACATTCAGACAGGTACAAGTGTTCCTGTTCACACATTATAACCCTCAAACATTTTATTATGCTCTTGATTTATCTATTTATTTCTCTGTAGTGTGATAGTCCACTCTTCAGAAAAGTGATGGTTTGGGAGATAACACATCTGAAGATCCTGTAAGCCCTGAACCAACCAGTCCTTCAAACATTTTCAAAAATCTTATGTTCTTTCTGTGTAAATTAAATTTAGGATATAATTATAAATAGGTACAAGGGTTTTCTTTACAAGCAGTGGGATTTGGAAAAGTACTGAGATTAATAAAATCTGAGGTTTAACTGCAGACTCCTTGTGTGATAGAAATCATGATAGAATGGTAGTCAGTAAACTTACTGAAGTAAAGTAGGTATAACATAACTGAATAGTATATTGTGAACATGAAACGATCAGGACAGGTATATGAAGTTATAACTATTAATGTAATTTTACATGAAACACCTCAGATCAGGACAAGTATCTGAAGCCATAACTGTATTAATTTACATTTTACATGAAACACCTGAGATCAGGACAGGTATCTGAAGCCATAACTGTATTAATTTAAATTTTACATGAAACACCTGAGATAAGGACAGGTATCTGAAGCAATAACTGTATTAATTTACATTTTACACGAAACACCTGAGACTACTTTATAGACTAGACTAGAGCAATTATTAAATATCTTTCTTGTTCCCCCTTTTTGGTACATATACATGGCTAAAATGTGGCTAATATTTCTATAGGCTAATGAAATAATACCGGCATTTAAAAAAAAAAAAAAAATTAGCCCCCTCAGCACTTGGTGCCCTACGCACAGTGCGTGATGCGCGTGGTGGGAACGGCTGCGCTGCAAGCGTATATATATATCCAGTCTTCCTACCTCCTGTTCCACGACAGTTTTTCTGGCATAGACCGTTTGTCAGCATTCGGTTCGCTCTGTCAGCATTCGGTTTGCTCTGTCCGTCATCTTATCACAAGCCCAATCTTCCTTCCGACGAAGATATCTATCCGCCGAACACCAACAAGCGTCATCGCGTCAGCTGTTCTTCTCGCCAAGCCACATGTTGTGGCAAAAAGCTCTTGCAAATCCCTGAGCTCGCCTCACTCGACAACACGATTGTCCCGCCAGGACCGTGTTTGGCTGCAGAACAGCAAGTGTGAGTAAATTTTCGATCGTCTTTTTAGGACTGTAGCATGAAAAGCATGCAAAGTAAATATCTTTAGAAACGGCTTGAATTTAAATATCACATTAATGCAATTAAAGATACTCTGCTATAGACATGTCTATTGGTACAATGGTAAAAAAAACAAAAAAAACAACAACAACAACATGCTACATCGTTTCAAAGCCTCTATTTCCACAGTCCATACTACAAAAGGAAAACAGCATCCCACATTTATCTGCTCTGGAGGCTGTTTAAAATGGCCTGAAGGCCAAAACGAGAGGAAAAGATGCTTTTCCAACAGGATTGTATTAATTCAGATAAGGTTTGAGCAATTGTCAAATCAGCCAACAACTACAGCAGCCTAAGCAAACATTAAGCCACTTTTACTTGCAACACGGACCTGCACTTCCCAGTATTTCCATCCTGTTACTTCTGCTAGCAGTGCAGGCTACACAGGTTCTTCAAGACATCACACACCCCAGCCCTTTCCAACGACCCACAGCTACAGCAGCTGAAGCAAACGTGAGGCCGCCTCCATTCGTAAATGCGCCCTCAACTCTTCCGCTCCCTCATGTTACAAACCATTTTTCTGTTCAGTGGCCTCCAGCTCCAGATTTCCCAGAAGGCAGAGTGTACCAAGACCTATTAGTGGTCAGACCGATTATTTATTTATTTATTTATATATATATATATATATATATATATATATATATATATATATATATATATATATATATATATATATATCTCAAACCCTCTAACGCCAGCCCATCCCCTTTCACTAAAACTCCTTATCTAGCATAGCTAACCCTCCTAACATGCCCTATCTATCTGTAACGGTCAATCCTCACTTCAGCCATCCTTCCGCAGGAGCCTTCTCTGTATCTCCCCACCGCCGCAGCATTGTCCGCTCATGCAGGAGCCTTTTCTGTTTTTTCCTCACTGCAGTCTCCGCTCCCGCAGGAGCCTCTACCTATATTTCACCACTGCCGCAGCAGTGTCTGCTCCCGCAGGAGCGTCTACATATATTTCACCACTGCCGCAGCAGTGTCTGCTCCCGCAGGAGCCTCTTCCTATATTTCACCACTGCCGCAGCAGCATCCTTCCCTACTGCCGCAGTTCTCTCTCCCGCAGGAGCCTCAAAAACCAAAAAAAAAATCTTATGTCGATTTCTCCAATTCAACCTCATCAGGCTCGCTTTTATGTCCAACTCCGGAACGCTCAATCTAAATTCGCGCTGAACCCTCCCTATGTTTTCTGCATCGCGGAAATTGTAGGGCCCTAGTCGTGGTATGCCAGCTCTATCTTGCAATGGACACATGCCATGACGTTCTCTTTACGCCCTCAAATCAAAACATTGCTGTCTCCTTGCAGTACGTGATTTTCAGACGCAGCGCTTGTCTCCTTCCGCCAAAAAAAAAAAAAATAAAAAAAAAAAAAAACAATAAATCATTGCGAAAGAACATGACGTGGGATTTAGAATAAATTAAAAGAGACTTCGAGGCAGAGGAATTTGCCTACATCATTTTTTTTTTACAATCGTGTTACTTGAGGAATCGTTTCAGCCCTAAACTTAAGCAGCTCAAAAGGGGCCTCTCACATAATCTGATAGATGCTCTCGGTTGTTGTTCATCAGACATAAAAAAATAAAAAAATAAATAAATAAATATATATATATATATATATATATATATATATATATATATATATATATATATATATATATATATAATTAATAACTAAATATTCCTCCTTAAGTCATGTTGTGTACTTGAATAATAGAAGCCTCTCTGTTACCTTTTCTTCTGCCAAAGTGAGGCCCTGCAGCAATCGTTACAATCTCCTTGCCTATTTCAGCATCGGACAGGGCTCTCCCTTCCGGTGCAGCTGGGCAGCTGCTCGCTCAGTGTGAGACGGGGTTATGCCTCCCGGTACAGCAGAGCCACAGGCCCCCTTCGGTCGTTGTGACGGCCCTCCATCCGATGCATCAAATTACGCCTCGTATACAGTCGCAAGGGGGACGCTCCCTTCCGGTGCAGCAGAGCCGCAGCTCCCTTCGGACGCAGCGAGAGTCCCTCTATCAGTCGCGTTTTCTTGCCTACTCCGCATCGGACGGGCTCCCCTACCCGTGCAGCAGACCCACGGCACCCTTTGGTCGCAGGGTGAACCCCCCGGTCTGAGTTATGTTGCATGCTCAAGGGCAGACAGGGTTCTCCCTCCCGGTGGAAACGAGCTGCTGTAACGAGAGAGCCCTCCATCAGACGCATCAAGCCATGCCTCGCATCGCAAGGGGGACTCGCTTTTCCGGTGCAGCAGAGCCACAGCTCCCTTCGGACGCAGCAAGAGTCCCTCCAACAGTCGTATTCCAGTTGGCGTCAATCAGGGCTCTCCCCTCCGGGGCAGCACTCCCGCTGCAGAGTTGCGAACCTCCTACGGAGGCTGGGAGAACCCTCCGAGGCGAAAAAAACGTGCCTCACATAAACCCGCAATGGGGGACTCCCCCTTCTGGTGCAGCAGAGCCGCAGCTCCCTTCGGATGCAGCGGGATTCCCTCCAACAGTTGCGTCTCTTTGCCTTCTCAGCATAGAACTAGGGCTACTCTTCCGGTGCAGCAGACCCACAGCTCCCTTCGGTCGCAGTGTGAACCCCCCATCTGAGTTATGTTGCATGCTCAACGATGGCTAGGTATCTCCCTCCCGAATGGGTACAGCCGCTGGCTCCCTTCGGTTGCATTAGGAGCCTTTCATCCGATGCGCCAAACCGCGGCTCGAATCTCATTGCCTATTCAGGATCTGACGGGGCTCTCCCTTCTGGTGCAGCAGACCCACGGCTCCCTTCGGTCGCAGTGCGAACCCCCCGTCCGAGTTATGTTGCATACTCGATGGCAGCCAGGGATCTCCTTCCCGACGGGGTACAGCCGCTGGCTCCCTTCAGTCGCAGTGAGAGCCCTCCATCAGATGCAACAAACCGCGCCTCGTACTCAGCCGCAAGAGGGACTCTCCCTTCCAGTGCAGCAGAGCTGCAGCTCCCTTCGGAGGCAGCAAGAGTCCCTCATTTCTTGATATCCGGCATCGTGCTCCTCTCATAAGTGGCTCGGAGGGCTCGTCGGTAAGACGTTGTGAGCCACAGCTCTCATCGAACACCGCTCAGGCTCTCCCGGTCGCTCTGCCTTTTCTTCCCAACACGCATACTTTGGGGGGCAACTAAATTTAGCTCTCTGGCTGCTGTCCTATGGCTTTAAGCATCTTTTGGGGAGTTATTTGGGTTCGGGCTGTGCTTCGGGCCCGGACCCCTCACTTTATGCAGATGATATTCTACTATTTATACAAGAACCCCTAGCATCTACTCAAGAAATAATTAAAATAATCCAGTCCTTTTCAAAAATTTCAGATTACGCAATAAACTGGAACAAATCTTCCATCCTCCCTTTACATAGAACCAAATGGGATGTGGCACCCCACCAAGCACCTATACCTATATGTCATGATCACATCACTTACTTAGGCATTAAGATTTCCTCCAGACTGTCAGAATTGGTAACACTCAACTTCACACCACTGTTCAAAAAATAGAAGACGACTTGCTTCGATGGCTCAACCTTCCAATCTCCATAATTGGCAGGATAGCAGCAATAAAGATGACAATTTTACCAAAAATTAATTATCTATTCTCAATGATTCCAACCCACCCCACACTCACCTGGTTTAAATCACTGGACTCTATTATTACTCACTTCTATTGGAAAAACAAAACGCCAAGGATAAAACTCACCACACTACAAAAAAAAAAACAAGGATCAAGGAGGACTAGAAGCACCAAATTTTCATTATTACTCAATGGCTAACCAACTGCAATACATATACAAATGGATCCACCCCACCCAATCCGATACTATATGGCTAGATATAGAACAATCACTATGCAAAGAATTAAATATAGCTGACATACCATTCCTCACCAAATCAATCAAACAACACACGTTTTAATGCTGTAACTATAGCTTCCACTCTGACAGCCTGGTGGAAATTTCACCAAATCACAAATTCTATACTAGCTCCATCTAACCTCACCCCACTGTGGAACAACCGTGACTTTATAAGCAATAAAAAAATACTGAATTTTCGCACATGGGCTGAAAGGGGTATCACCCACATTAACCATATTTTCAAATCTAACACGTTAACAACATTTCCGAAATTGGCCCAGGAGTTTGGCATCGGGAGCAATGAATTTTTAAAATACCTACAACTCAAATCTTCTGTTCTGGCAAAAATAAACATCAGAGCCACAAATTTAGAACTTCCACAAGCAATAGCAGACTTTGTTAACATTTCCTCTCCAAAGAAACTTCTCTCTAAAATATACAAAATCATTTCAAATCAACTTCAGATCATATACTTACCAACAATAAAATGGGAAAACGATCTTTCAATAGCTCCTGATGCCAACTTCTGGACCCAAATCTGTAAAAACATTTATCTCATGTCCAAAAATGCTAATCTTCAATTAATACAATACAAAACACTTCATAGAACACATTACACAGGCAATAGATTAGCTAAAATGGGTTTCACATCAGAAGTTTGCACTCATTGCAATCACAATTCTATAGATACATACATCCATGCAATCTGGCACTGCACTCCAATCAAACACTTTTGGGAAGAGGTCACACAGTCACTATCCACTATAGTCGGATGCCACATCCCGCTATCGCCCTCTCTTTGCTTGCTCGGGGACCTCACAATAATTACTAATAAAAATATAAACTCTAAAATGCTCCTCATAGCCCTAACCATCGCCAAGAAAACTATCCTCATGGACTGGAAAACTCGTAACAACATACACATCAACCATTGGAAAAATCTAATTACAGACTTCATTACAATGGAATATACATCTCCCCCATATAATTTCGAATCTGAAACCGACCTCTACCATCCAACACTTTCTGACCTTTTACAACTATGAATCCCTTCTTTCCTCTCAACTCCGA
This sequence comes from Carassius auratus, assembly GCF_003368295.1. Classification (NCBI taxonomy): domain Eukaryota; kingdom Metazoa; phylum Chordata; class Actinopteri; order Cypriniformes; family Cyprinidae; genus Carassius; species Carassius auratus. The sequence goes on from NW_020523484.1 coordinate 40,115, forward strand.
CTCCTCTCACCTTTTAATTAACTCACCAATATTACTGCATTTTTTTTCTTCTTTTCTTCATTATTGTTATTGTTATGATTACTATTATTATTTTTATTATTGTTGTAATTGCTGTTGTTATTGTCGTTGCTCTCATCATTGTTATCACCATTGCTATCATCATCATCATCATCATCGTCATCATCATCATTATTATTATTGCTGTTTTGGAATTACGAACCTGGTTTCCACTGTTGTCAGTACTGCTATGGTTAAATCAATTGATTATTTCCAATTCCCCCCTAATCTTTTCATGTGTTTTTAATGCACCACAACGTAGAATAGAAAAAAAAAAACAAATAAAAATAAATAAACAAATAAATAAAAAAATATGTATATGTGTATGTGTGGATGTGTATATATATGTATATATGTATATATATTTATACACATTGAAAAACCCCATAAACACTCAGGCAGGCAAGACAGGTGAGAAGTGGTTTCCATAGGACAACATCTCTGTCCCAAATTGAGACACTCTCACACTGTACCCCTTCTTTTAATGCACCTTAGACACTACACATAACATACAAAAAAAAAATAAAAAATAAAATAGTATAGGAGAAAATAGGGACCGAAGAGATGCGGGGGGAGGGTTATCTTATATTATCTTCTATTATTATCTTACTATCTAAAAATTTATTTGTCTATAGAGAGTGCTGACAATGGTAATTGTTACATAGGAGAAAAGATAGAAATAAAAAATAAAAACTGACTAATACAATGCTGGCAGTATGATGGTAGTGAGGAGTGGTGGTGGTGATGGTAATGAAGATGGTAATAAAGAATAAATGGCTACTTTGCTTATACACACACACACACATACATACACACACACACACACACACACACCAATCCACACTTACACCCACCTTTACATTTACACACTTTTATTTCAACTCTGGAATTACTAGATTGCTTGTTAATGCACTATTTTGATCTGTATGTCTATCTGTTAATATATATATATATATATATATATATATATATATATATATATATATATATATATATATATATATGTATATATATATGTATATATATATGTATATATATATATATATATATATATATGTATATATATATGTATATATATATATATATATATATATATATATATATATATATATATATATATATATATATATATATATATATATGCCTACTATTCGCCTTCAGATTAGATGTAAGGGTGAACTCGTGAAACACTAAAACCTGAGATCAGGACAGGTATCTGAAGTTGTGTATTAATGTAATTTGACATGAAACACCTGAGATTGTGAGAGGTATCCGAAGACATAACTGTATTAATTTACATTTTACATGAAACACCTGCGATCAGGACAGGTATCTGAAGTTATAACTGTATTAATTTAATTTGACATGAAACACATGAGATCAGGACAGGGATCTGAAGTTGTAACTGTATTAATGTAATTTGACATGACACCTGAGATAAGGACAGGTATCTGAAGTCATAACTGTATTAATTTACATTTTACATGAAACACCTGCGATCAGGACAGGTATCTGAAGTTATAACTGTATTAATTTAATTTGACATGAAACACATGAGATCAGGACAGGGATCTGAAGTTGTAACTGTATTAATGTAATTTGACATGACACCTGAGATAAGGACAGGTATCTGAAGTCATAACTGTATTAATTTACATTTTACATGAAACACCTGCGATCAGGACAGGTATCTGAAGTTATAACTGTATTAATTTAATTTGACATGAAACACATGAGATCAGGACAGGGATCTGAAGTTGTAACTGTATTAATGTAATTTGACATGACACCTGAGATAAGGACAGGTATCTGAAGTCATAACTGTATTAATTTACATTTTACATGAAACACCTGAGATCAGGACAGGTATCTGAATTTATAACTGTATTAATGTAATTTGACTTGAAACACCTGAGATCAGGACAGATATCTGAAGTCATAACTTGTATTAACGTAACTTGACATGAAACACCTGAGATCAGGACAGGGATCTGAAGCCATAACTGTATAAATTTACATTTTACATGAAACACCTGAGATCAGGACAGGTATCTGAAGGCACAACTGTATTAATCTATATTTTACATGAAACACCTGAAATCAGGACAGGTATCTGAAGTCATAACTGTATTAATTTACATTTTACATGAAACACCCGAGAACAGGACAGGTATCCGAAGCCATAACTGTATTAATTTACATTTTACATGTAAAATGTAAATTACTTCACTTTAAAAAAAAACATGTTAAGAAAACTTGCAGCACCCTATAATACAGTTTGTCTGTTTTTAAACATATTAGGAATACATTGACTAATGATGCTGCAAAAATGTACTTGGATGCAATGATAATTCCTCATATTAATTTCTGTATTTCTTGTTGGTCACAGACGATTGAAACAGCAATAAAACCTTTAAAATCTTTATATAATCAAGCTATTCATGTATTAGACAAAAAGCCACTGAGATATCATCACTGTCTGATTCTTGGAAAATACAGCATGTTAAACTTTGATAATATAATTGTGTATGCCAATGTGCGATTAGTTTTTTAAATTTTAAATAATATTGCGCCTCCTCCCCTGAAAACATTTGGAGCTCCAGGTCCACAAGTTGCAATGATTACAGACTGCCTAAACGTGGCTCGGCCTTTGCACAGACAGCCTTCTCATTTAAAAGCATTAAAGAATGGAATAAACTCCCTCAGAGTCTGAAACTTACCTTAGATTTTTCTCGAAATACTAGGAAAGTGCTATTGGAAAACCAGTTGTGTCAGCATAGATAATGGTGTATGTAAATATGATTTTTAGTTAAGTTTTATTGTAGTAATTTTGGTATGATTTACTGACTGACGGTTGTAATGGAGAATGGTTGAATGAATGAATTAATAGTTGTATTTGAGTGACTAACTAGGGGAGAGCAGGGGCGAAAGTAAAATTTTTCATAAAAACTTCATTTTAAAAGATAATGTTGTATACAGAGATATATTTCTGCTGTGGCCAGTAACTCAGAAGTGTGGTCTAACAATACCAGGTGGTATTTTGTAGAAATGTAGAAAGACTTCAGTATAATTTCACTTTGAACTTAAGTTGAACATTGTTACTTTCGACCCCATCGGTTGGGACGAAAGTAACACACAGGTGGGTCAAAAGTAACACAAAAATATAAGATAGATTTTTTTCTTATAGTCTTATTTTTCTTAAGTTTACCTGATTGTGACCTTGTTAATAAGTAACTGCAAACATATTTTGTTCATCAGATGTCTTAAAACCTGACTGTATTTTTACATTTATTTTCAATGTATTTTTATATAATAAAAAAAAAAAATCCACAGAATGCACAATATAAAAATTGAATCACATTAGCATAATAAAAAAAGCTCTAAACATAATGTAACAGTAGGCCTATTTATGTTTCCATCCAGTTGTTTTTATGCATAAATTGAAAATGTGCATTAAAACATCTGGAAACACTACAAATTTACAGGTGGAGGTGTAAAGGCTAAGATATGGCTAAAACCTAAATATAAATGTGATGTAGCAGCTGCCCAGAGAGAGATGTTCCTCTATGTCCAGAAACACACCTCTCAAAAACATCTGGATAGAACCAGACCTCTGTCTGTCTTTCTGACCCTCACTCAGACATATTCTTTTGGTATAATATGACATAAACATTTGTAAGAAATGATGCAAGACATAGAAATTCACAATATAGCTTGCACTGGAACAAAATAAATACTTTTTGTGACTATAGCGGGACAAAAGTAACAATTGTTACTTTCGTCCCGACAGGAACTCCTGACATTTAAACTCGATTTAACTTTATGTAAAAAAAAAAATGAAAATGCAAACTTTAGGATGTGTTAAAGCACTAAATAACCTGTGGATTGATCATTATTGTGACACATGAAACAAGAAAAACAACACGACTAATAAAAAAAAATTACCGCTTCAAAAATTTACTTTTTGTACTCGAAAACAGTTTTACGGACCTTACTTCGGGAAACGATGAGGAAATCACATGATATTTCTCAGCTCCGTCAAGGATTGCATGCTGAATATACCGTCATAGCTGGGAATGCAAATGCAGTAATAGGCTCTGAGAAAATCGCTTTGTTACTTTCGTCCCACGTTACTTTCGACCCCGCTCTCCCCTACATTTTATATTGTATATTTGTATTGTAATTCACCTGCTCCGGGACTGCAGATGGAAACTAGCTTGAGCTAAATCTGGTGCAAAACATCTTTAATTAATGTTTTTGCACATTGTCCCTGTTGAAATAAATAAACAAATAAACAAACAAACAAACATGAAACACCTGAGATCAGGACAGGTATCTGAAGTCATAACTGTATTTATATAATTTGACATGAAACACCTGAGATCTGGACAGGGATCTGAAGTTATAACTGTATTAATGTAATTTGACATGAAACACCTGAGATCAGGACATGGATCTGAAGTCATAACTATATTAATTTACATTTTACATGAAACGCCTGAGATCAGGACAGATATCTGAAGTCATAACTGTATTAATGAAATTTGACATGAAACACCTGAGATCAGGACAGGGGTCTGAAGCCATAACTGTATAAATTTACATTTTACATGAAACACCTGAAATCAGGACAGGGATCTGAAGTCATAACTGTATTAATTTACATTTTACATGAAACACCTGAGATCAGGACAGGTATCTGAAGTCATAACTGTATTAATTTACATTTTACATGAAACACCTGAGATCAGGACAGGTATCTGAAGCCATAACTGCATTTATATAATTTGACATGAAACACCTGAGATCAGGACAGGGATCTGAAGTTATAACTGTATTAATGTAATTTGACATGAAACACCTGAGATCAGGACAGGGATCTGAAGTCATAACTGTATTAATTTACATTTTAATTGAAACACCTGAGATCAGGACAGGGATCTGAAGTCATAACTGTATTAATTTACATTTTGCATGAAACACCTGAGATCAGGACAGGTATCTGAAGTTATAATTGTATTAATGTAATTTGACATGAAACACCTGAGATCAGGACAGGGATCTGAAGTCATTACTGTATTAATTTACATTTTAATTGAAACACCTGAGATCAGGACAAGGATCTGAAGTCATAACTGTATTGATTTACATTTTACATGAAACACTTGAGATCAGGACAGGTATCTGAAGCCATAACTCTATTTATATAATTTGACATGAAACACCTGAGATCAGGACAGGGATCTGAAGTCATAACTGTATTAATTTACATTTTAATTGAAACACCTGAGATCAGGACAGGGATCTGAAGTCATAACTGTATTAATTTACATTTTACATGAAACACCTGAGATCAGGACAGGTATCTGAAGTCATAACTGTATAAATTTACAATTTACATGAAACACCCGGGAACAGGACAGGTATCTGAAGTCATAACTGTATTAATTTACATTTTACATAAAACACCTGAGATCAGGACAGGTATCTGAAGCCACAACTGTATTTATATAATTTGACATGAAACACCTGAGATCAGGACAAGGATCTGAAGTTATAACTGTATTAATTTATATTTTACACGAAACACCTGAGATCAGGACAGGTATCTGAAGCCATAACTGTATTTATATAATTTGACATGAAACACCTGAGATCAGGACAGGGATCTGAAGTCATAACTGTATTAATTTACATTTTACATGAAACACCTGAGATCAGGACAGGTATCTGAAGCCATAACTGTATTTATATAATTTGACATGAAACACCTGAGATCAGGACAGGGATCTGAAGTCATAACTGTATTAATTTACATTTTACATGAAACACCTGAGATCAGGACAGGTATCTGGAGCCATAACTGTATTTATATAATTTGACATGAAACACCTGAGATCAGGACAGGGATCTGAAGTCATAACTGTATTAATGTAGTTTGACATGAAACACCTGAGATCTGGACAGGGATCTGAAGTTATAATTGTATTAATGTAATTTGACATGAAACACCTGAGATCAGGACAGGGATCTGAATACATAACTGTATTAATTTACATTTTAATTGAAACACCTGAGATCAGGACAGGGATCTGAAGTCATAACTGTATTAATTTACATTTTGCAAGAAACACCTGAGATCAGGACAGGTATCTGAAGTTATAACTGTATTAATGTAATTTGACATGAAACACCTGAGGTCAGGACAGGGATCTGAAGCCATAACTGTATTAATTTACATTTTAATTGAAACACCTGAGATCAGGACAAGGATCTGAAGTCATAACTGTATTAATTTACATTTTACATGAAAGACCTGAGATCAGGACAGGTATCTGATGTCATAACTGTATTAATTTACAATTTACATGAAACACCCGAGAACAGGACAGGTATCTGAAGTCATAAGTGTATTGATTTACATTTTACATGAAACACCTGAGATCAGGACAGGTATCTGAAGTTATAACTGTATTAATGTAATTTGACATGAAACACCTGAGATCAGGACAGGGATCTGAAGCCATAACTATATTAATTTACATTTTGCATGAAACACCTGAGATCAGGACAAGGATCTGAAGTTATAACTGTATTAATGTAATTTGACATGAAACACCTGAGATCAGGACAGGGATCTGAAGCCATAACTATATTAATTTACATTTTGCATGAAACACCTGAGATCAGGACAGGTATCTGAAGTTATAACTGTATTAATGTAATTTGACATGAAACACCTGAGATCAGGACAGGGATCTGAAGCCATAACTATATTAATTTACATTTTGCATGAAACACCTGAGATCAGGACAAGGATCTGAAGTTATAACTGTATTAATGTAATTTGACATGAAACACCTGAGATCAGGACAGGGATCTGAAGCCATAACTATATTAATTTACATTTTGCATGAAACACCTGAGATCAGGACAGGTATCTGAAGTTATAACATTATGAATATAATTTGACATGAAACACCCGCGATTGCGGAAAGGTCACCTTAAGTTTTAACAGCCTGAATATAATATGTAAAACAGCCACGATCTCAGAGAAGTAAAGCTATTTGAAGCAATTTTAGCAAACGGATTTCCTCACAATCTGCACATGATCGTTGACCTATTTAAATGATCAAATAGGCCACGCCTGCCCAATGACGCAATATCAGTTACGCTGTTCTGAAATACCTGGAAAATAGTGCTAGCCGGTCGTCATCATCTCTTCTCAGGTGTTCTGTATCCACACTGGAGTTTGTATAAATCAGAGTTAATCCAAAACAGAGAAACAAACAGAGATATAATAAGCATAGCTGCTCTTCCAACCAAGTAAAATTAATTAGTTTAACCTAAGCTAAAGAATAATAATGTGCATTTGATCAGATACAACTGCAGTCACAAATTATGAGATGCATTATTTGAATGCTTGGCGAAAGAGATGTGTTTTCAAACTAGATTTAAACAGAGAGACTGTGTCAATTTTCTTGACCTGGTAAGGACTCTAGCCGCTTCATTTTGGACTACCTGTAGCTTGTTTATGGAAGATGCAGGACAACCACCTAGAAGTGCATTACAATAGCCCAGTCTAGAGATCATGAATGCATGAACTAGCTTTTCTGCATCAGAAACAGTTAACATGTTTCATAGCTTGACAATGTTTCTAAGATGGAAGAATGCTGTTTTTTTAACATGGGAAATATGGTTTTCAAAAGATAAGTTGCTGTCTAATATAACACCCAGATTTTTTACTGTAGAGGAAGTAACAGTACATCCATATAGTTGCAAACTGTAATCCACGAGATTCTGTGTAGTGTTTTTGGTCTAATAAGTAATATCTCTGTCTTATCTGAATTTAATAGAAGAAAAATATTGGTCATCCACACTCTAAAAAATGTACTGTAGTTTTACATGATTTTACTGGCAAAAAAGTTGCCAATACAATCCTGTAAAAATTATGTTAATTGCTGTAAAATGGATTACAGGACATTACTGCAAAGAAAATTACAGTTAATTGCTGTATGTGAAATACAATAGTTTGTAGTATTTTTTTACATTGAATTTTACTAGTAGTTTATTTTACAGCAATATTTTGTAAATTCACTAAAGTACAGTATTTACCTGGCAAAAAAGTTGCCAATAAAGTCCTGTAAATATATTTTACAGCATTTTTTTGTAATTTCATTAAATTACAGTGTTTAACTGGCAACAAAAGTTGCCAATAAAATAATGTAAATACCCCTAAATACAATATGATGTTGTAATAATTTAACAATGAAACTGCTTTAAAGAATAATTTTAACAGTAAACTATAAAATACTGATATAAATGCATAATCATGAGGTCTATCTTAATTCATTTACAAATGAATAAAAATCAAGTCAATGATGTTGCAAATAAGTATTTATTAAAACTGGCAGTAAGACATTGCAAGGCTGGTAAAATAAAATGTTCAGTCTTTCAGCAGTTAAATCTTATCATAAAAATAGCATAGCATCACAAATAACTGTTTTAAAAAAAGGCCATATTCAGAGTAGAACATTAACTTTCTATAATGAAGGTCAATGAAGGTCTGAAGGAATGAAGGTCAATCGACAGAATTTGTATAACTTTGGTAAAAAAAAAAATGTTTTAAAGAAAAGGATTAAAATAAAATGCTGGAATCAACATTAAATCACAAATTCTGTTGTTTGAGCTATTAAATTTAAATGTAATACATACTGAAAGTCCATCAGCTTTCTGAGATGAGCACACACATGAGGGTTGTCCTTCTTCTGAGACTTTTCCACTTGTTTTGCCTCTATGTGTCCGTCTTGTATCCAGTGAGTGTTGTGATTCCAAGAAAAAATCTGCACATAACAAGCAAAAGCATCAGGATAAAGTTATGTATCAAATGAAACTAGCTCAATAAAATAAATGCCAAAATGCCACCTATACAATACAATCAGCATTTACCAGTACTTAAAAAGTTACTCCACCCCAAAATGAAAATCTTGTCATTAATCACTTACCTCCATGTCGTTCCAAACCCATAAAAGCTTTGTTCGTCTTCAGAACACAATTTAAGATATTTTGAATGCAACCGGGAAGATTGTGACTGTCCCATAGACTCTCCAGTAAATACCAATGTCAAGGCCCAGAAAAGTATGAAAGACATCATCAGAATAGTCCATCAGTGGTTCAACAGTAACGTTATGAAGCGACGACAATACTTTTTGTATGCAAAGAAAACAAAAATAAGGATTTATTCAACAATTAGTCTCCTCTGCGTCAGTGTAGTGCCATTTTTGGAGAGTTGCTGAAATATCTTAAATTGTGTTCCAAAGACGACATTAACAGTTAACGGTGATGAATGACAACATTTTAATTATGGGGTGGAGTAACCCTTTAAATAAGTAACCTTTTTCGCAAATTAAATTACTTAAGTAAAACTTGATACCTTTGAAAAATTCAAGTGTGCAAAAGATGCCTGCTCCCGGGACGCACAATGTTGAGGTATGAATTTACAACCATCTGGCCTTCAAATAGTCAAAAGCCACTGGGTGGACCTGAAATGAATAAATATAAGCAATAATGTAACCTACAATGCAGTATTTCAATATAAAATCAGCTGCTATTCTTTGCACCTACAAGACATAAAGAAAATAATCTTGGGATTTCTTTAAAGCATTATGTAGTGTAAATGAGACCAAAATTAACACCCAAAAAGGCATATATTTTAGAATAAACAAATTTATAATTATAAATTGTAATATTACATTGTAGAACTGTACCACCAATCAAATTAAATAATTAACAGTGCAAAATTACAACTGTGTAATGACATGAAATTTGAAAATGCAATTAATAAATGTTGGAAAAATGCAATGCTACTTATTAAACCTGAAACTAATCCGCCATTAGGCGGCAGTAAATAACTTAATGAGAGAATGAGAGTCATTCACTGAACCGTTCAAAAAGATGAATTATTTAGCTAAAGTTTGGAGAGTTGGAGAGTTTTGATTTGAGAATGACAACAGTTAATATTGTGTCTAAAAAAGTAAGTAACTTGTTAACTAACTTAATTGTTTATTGAACTATGTATTTGCAATCGTGATACTCAGCAAAACAGCTCACTTGTGATGCTTCTTATATCATATGTTATGAATAAACTCAACAGTTGAACATTTAACGTTACCTCATGTATTTTCTGTGAGTTTATGTGTGCGATTAAGCTTGTTTTGATGTTGAATAAACGTTAATATAATCAGAATCAGTCTCAGTCTCTGAATATAAACAAATTAAATTTCAAATTTTGCTGTTTGTCAGTTATTTCGATAGATATTAGTTACTATGACAATTGTTCTCATTAGGTAAACACTACCTTTAAATGCTCTCAATAAGAACATTTTACTTTCAAAAAAATCAAACATTTGGCGTAACTATGCTATGATAGCAATTCCCAGTTTACTGCACAGAAGTTATCAAGGCCACTAAATGTCAGGATAGGAGGCTACTGTGACATGAAATCGCTTATACATTAACTTAATATAAAATATAAATAATATAAATAATATAAAAGGATATATTTCTTAAGTATAATTAAGTGAACTTAACAGGAATTATGAATAAAGCCTCGTATCTTCAATCGTTCTTGGGCTGCTCCAGTCTGCTGGGTTTCTGATTTGAATGATGCGCGCACAATCCCATAATGCCACACTACAGTTACAAGTTAGTGTAAAAAGCAGGAACTACAGTGACAACACCTGCTTCATGTAAATGAATTACAGTTGACGTGGAAATATACCGTTAACAACTGTAAAACCTTATTTGACCCATAATTCATTGCGAATTACAGCTGCATCTTGTAAAATGTTTATACAGTAAAATTCTGTAAATTTTTGCTGTAGAAAATACTGCAATTTTTTTTACAGTGGAATCTTTTAAAATTTTAACACACTCTGTTAGCTTAGATCATTTAGAAGTTTAATCTGGTCTACAACTACTGCTTCTGGCTTCGCTACCATTCAGACGTTCCTGCTTACTACTCTGCGCTTTGCTTCTTGTTTCTGTACTTTTCTCAAATTTTTCTATGGTTTTTACTTCAGCAGGTCAGCACAGTGCTCAAACAACAGATTTTTTTGGCACAAAAACTAAAACTAAAAACTCTTTGGGACTGGAAAAAGACCTTTGCCTCCCACTGCCAGCAGTTTACATTCCGGAGACGGAATGCCTACATTCAAACAGAGAAGAGAATAAATGCCTCCTGTTGAATATACATGTTGCATGAACTGCTGCAAACTTGCAAACTGCAAATTGTGGTTCTTGAAACAAAGTTACTTGCTGGAATTCCAAAACAGGCGGAACACTCAGAAGACCGTCGTTATGGACCCTCTCAGCATACAACCGGTGAGTAGAGGACCAAGTCTAGAGGAACAAGCCGAAACTAATTGCCACACTAATCAATGGCAGCGAGACCCAAAGGAACATGAGACATCAGATTGTCACGACATTCTCGTATTGCTGCCGTAGAATCCTCTACCCCAGATTTGACTATGACAAGCCTTGTGAATACTGGTATTCTACCACCCCCTTTACATCTTGAGAACAGATTTGAAGCATTAATGAATGCGGGATAGGAATCCCCAAATCTGATTAAACATGGATCGGCTCAGCCAGCAGCTAACACCGCCACTAAAAGGCGCTCATGTTCGAGCAGACCGAGCCCAGGACTCTGATAGTGGCTCGATTATTAGAAACATAAATAGTAGGACTACAAAAAACATGCTGCCTTCCTCAAGCAACCGTCTCTAATGTGAACAAGGAACTTCGGAACATTCTAATGAAGCACAAGACTGCAAATTGAATCATCATCCATGAGGGGAAGAATGATATTTGAAAAGAGCAGTCACTTTGAAACACTTCGAAGACTCAAAGTTCAGTCTTTCATCAGTGGACCACTCCCAGCAAGGGGAACTAATGTGTTTTCACGGTTGCTTGGGCTGAACACATGGCTCTAAAAATTTTGCAATATAAAAGGAGTGAATTTCATTGACAACTTCAATCTTTTCTGGGGCCATAGACAACTGTTTAAACTGGATGGCCTCCACCCAAACAAACTTGGTGCTAATGTGCATAAGGATAATATGTACTTTTCCCTCTGTCATCCTTCAACAGAGTGTGTCAATCCATTCAGCACACACACCTGGTCTGAGTCATCATGTGGTTGAAATATCCCACAAGGACACTGATAACACCATGAAGTCACAATAAGCACTGCTGATGGACACTATCCCTGCTGAGCCCTGCCCACAGAGCTCCTCACAGACAGACTGTGATATATCAAAACACCTCCAAGACTCAGCACCCAAGGACGACTTTCTGGAAAACCGACAGGGAAGCCAGTACAACATATCACAGTCACCGGAAACACCAGAGCCACAGCCCCACTCACCAGACACATTATCCCTCTCTCCAGCATCTCCACTTCAGTTCTTCTCACAGAAAATGGAGGAATTGGTATATGCTGGGACTAAACTCTCCCACTCATTAGCTGCAAGTCCACAGATATCAACAAAAAAACGGCGGGCCCCCCAACCACCAAAGCCTGAGGGCCCTGATCTGCTCTAGGTGAACCAAAAACAACTGATAGTGTCGCTGTAGTTTTTTTTCTATTTCTGTTTTATTACATGATAGAAAGTCTAAGGCCTTCTCAAGCCGAAGGGCAAACTCATCTAATCTGCTGCCTATTATGCATCAAACTAAGATTGCTGTAAAGACACAAAGCACTGACATCAAGTTAGCATTTGTAAAAATTCATTCACTAAAAAAAAAAATCTAATCAATGACTTTACAACCACAAACAATCTGGATTTTATTTTTCTAAATGAAGCATGGCTAGAAGACAGCTGCGGTGCAACAGTCCTCAGAGAAGCAGCCCCTCCTAACTTCACTTACATGAGTGTCTGCAGGACTGTTAGGAGAAGTGGAGGTGTAGCTGCTTTGCAAGTGTCATTTGGTCAGTAATTGTCTTTTGAATATCTAGGGATTGTGCTGAAAAGTGCTCCACGCATTCTGTTTATTATTATTTACAGACCTCCAAAATACTCTCCGGCTTTTGTTGAAGAGATCACAGAAATGCTATCAATGATTTCCTCAGAGTTAGACTGTTTTGCTATTGCAGGGGATTTTAATATTTACATGGATAATGCAGAAAACAAAACTACAAAATAAATGATAATGGTTTTTACCTGATTCAGCATGTGCATGGACCAACACACAAAGGTGGACACACTCTGGATCTAATCATCAGTAGGGGTCTAAACATTTCATCCATTGTTATTAAGGATGTAGCACTATCTGATCACTTCTGTATTTTCTTTGATATATTGATCTCTGCTACCACTGAATCTAGATGTGTGCTGTTCATGGAGGCTATATCTTTAACACCAAGCATTTCTGCAGACTCTGTTGATCTTCTCCTTGATTCCTTTAACTCAAAAGTTAAGAATGTTATTGATGATATTGCTCCAATAATAGTCAGTAAGAAAATTAGCAGACAGAAGTCAGTTTGGAGAAGATCAACAGCAGTTTAGACTATGAAAAGAAATTGCAGAAAAGCAGAGCGGATTTGGCAGAAGACGAAACTTGAAATTCACTATAGCTATACAGTATTGTTCAAAATAATAGCAGTACAATGTGACTAACCAGAATAATCAAGGTTTTTCGTATATTTTTTTTATTGCTACGTGGCAAACAAGTTACCAGTAGGTTCAGTAGATTCTCAGAAAACAAATGAGACCCAGCATTCATGATATGCACGCTCTTAAGGCTGTGCAATTGGGCAATTAGTTGAATTAGTTGAAAGGGGTGTGTTCAAAAAAATAGCAGTGTGGCATTCAATCACTGAGGTCATCAATTTTGTGAAGAAACAGGTGTGAATCAGGTGGCCCCTATTTAAGGATGAAGCCAACACTTGTTGAACATGCATTTGAAAGCTGAGGAAAATGGGTCGTTCAAGACATTGTTCAGAAGAACAGCGTACTTTGATTAAAAAGTTGATTAGAGAGGGGAAAACCTATAAAGAGGTGCAAAAAATGATAGGCTGTTCAGCTAAAATGATCTCCAATGCCTTAAAATGGAGAGCAAAACCAGAGAGACGTGGAAGAAAACGGAAGACAACCATCAAAATGGATAGAAGAATAACCAGAATGGCAAAGGCTCAGCCAATGATCACCTCCAGGATGATCAAAGACAGTCTGGAGTTACCTGTAAGTACTGTGACAGTTAGAAGACGTCTGTGTGAAGCTAATCTATTTTCAAGAATCCCCCACAAAGTCCCTCTGTTAAAAATAAGGCATGTGCAGAAGAGGTTACAATTTGCCAAAGAACACATCAACTGGCCTAAAGAGAAATGGAGGAACATTTTGTGGACTGATGAGAGTAAAATTGTTCTTTTTGGGTCCAAGGGCCACAGGCAGTTTGTGAGACGACCCCCAAACTCTGAATTCAAGCCACAGTACACAGTGAAGACAGTGAAGCATGGAGGTGCAAGCATCATGATATGGGCATGTTTCTCCTACTATGGTGTTGGGCCTATTTATCGCATACCAGGGATCATGGATCAGTTTGCATATGTTAAAATACCTGAAGAGGTCATGTTGCCCTATGCTGAAGAGGACATGCCCTTGAAATGGTTGTTTCAACAAGACAATGACCCAAAACACACTAGTAAACGGGCAAAGTCTTGGTTCCAAACCAACAAAATTAATGTTATGGAGTGGCCAGCCCAATCTCCAGACCTTAATCCAATTGAGAACTTGTGGGGTGATATCAAAAATGCTGTTTCTGAAGCAAAACCAAGAAATGTGAATGAATTGTGGAATGTTGTTAAAGAATCATGGAGTGGAATAACAGCTGAGAGGTGCCACAAGTTGGTTGACTCCATGCCACACAGATGTCATGCAGTTTTAAAAAAACTGTGGTCATACAACTAAATATTAGTTTAGTGATTCACAGGATTGCTAAATCCCAGAAAAAAAAAAATGTTTGAACAAAATAGTTTTGAGTTTGTACAGTCAAAGGTAGACACTGCTATTTTTTTGAACACACCCCTTTCAACTAATTGCCCAATTGCACAGCCTTAAGAGCGTGCATATCATGAATGCTGGGTCTTGTTTGTTTTCTGACAATCTACTGAACCTACTGGTAACTTGTTTGCCACGTAGCAATAAAACATATACTAAAAACCTTGATTATTCTGGTTAGTCACATTGTACAGCTATTATTTTGAACAATACTGTATATCTATAAAGACAGCATTCATGCTTTTAATGTGAAACTAGCCACAGCTAGACAGAATTTCTTCTCAAACCTTATAAACAGTAACTTAAACAACACTCGCACTGTTTTTGCCACTGTTGAGAGACTGACAAACCCCCCAAGTCAGATTCCCAGTGAAATGCTCTCAGACAGCAAGTGCGTTTAGTTTGTTTCTGAGAAGATCATCAATATCAGGAAGGTGATTAGCACATTCTCAAGTAATGCAGAAGTCAGAAAGATTCGGCTGCCATATCAAAAAAATAATATGTCTATTTTTGAAGCAATTGATAGCAAAATTTTGGAAGAAATAGTGCAGCACCTAAAATCATCAACCTGCTATCTTGACACACTTCCCACAAAAGTGTTTTTCAAAAGTGTGCTTAATTGTTTAGAAGCAGATGTCTTCTGAAAAAGAGCACTCTTGATAACACCGCTCTTGTTTAGCCTGTATATGCTCCCACTATGTCAAATAATGAGAAAGAACCAAATTGCCTCTCACAGCTATGCTGATGATACCCAGATTTAACTAGCCTTATCTCCAAATGACTACAGCCCCATTGACTCCCTCTGCCTATGTATTGATGAAATTAATAGTTGGATGTGCCATAACTTTCTTCAGTTAAACAAGAATTGCATTTTGAAGTTTTCAAGGTGAAGTTTTCAAGGTGAATGCATACCTTGGCTTTAGGGGTCAAACAACTAAAAATCAAGTCAGTAATCTTGGTGTGACTCTGGAGACGGACCTTAGTTTCAGTAGTCATGTCAAAGCAGTAACTAAATCAGCATACTATCATTTAAAAAAACATTGCAAGAATTAGATGTTTTGTTTCCAGTCAAGACTTGGAGAAATTTGTTCAATGCTTTATCACCAGCAGGGTGGACTATTGTAATGGTCTCCTCACCGGCCTTCACAAGAAGACCATTAGAGAGCTGCAGCTCATCCAGAAAGCTGCTGCCACAATTCTGACTAGAACCAGAAAATCTAAGCATACAGTATCACACAAGTCCTCAGGTCCTTACACTGGCTTCCAGTTACATTTAGGATCGATTTTATAGCTTATAAATCACTCAATGACCTAGGACCAAATATATATTGCAGATATGTTCAATGAATATAAACCTAAAGGACCACTCAGATCACTAGGATCAAGTCAGTTTGAAATACCAAGAGTTCACACAAAACAATGGGAGTCCGCCTATAGTTACTATACCGCCCGCAGTTGGAATCAGCTTCCAGAAGAGATCAGATCTGCTAAAACATTAGCCACTTTTAAATCTACACTCAAAACTGTTTAGCTGTGCATTTATTGAATGAGCACTGTGTGATGTCCGAACTGATTGCACTGTTTAAATTAAACTTAAACCTGTATCCTGTTTTCTGGGTAATATTGATAATATTATATATTGTTGCAGCACCTCTCCCATGACCCGTCTGATGGGGCTCATGTTTACAGCGGTAGTTTGGTGGCATAGACTAATTAAAACCAATATAATCATTTGGTTTTATCCAGGTTTCAATCAAGCAGAGTACATCAAAACTATTATCTGCGATCATTTAATTTACAATAACTGCTTTGGGTGTGAGTGATCTAATGTTTATGAGCCCAAACTTAAAAATTTGTTTTTGTTCATTTATTTAAACATTTTCTGCTTTAATCACGATAAGATTTTTTTCTAGATGCTACAATAAATGTATAGTTTGCCCCACTATTCGAGGAACAGACACAGTCTTAATAGATTGGACAGCACAAGTACTTCTATCATTTGAGCACATAGAACAAAAGTCATCATAGTATTTATTTGAGAATTGGCTTACTAGTCATATGGAGTGAAGTGTCCTGGAGTTGTTGTCCAAGAGGAGTTCCGCTCCAACTGTGATGGGTGCAGGCCATCAGCACAAAAAAAGCCTAGGATGCTCTTAAAAAAGATTCTAATTATTAACTGTTATTTACACCATGACCGTAACCATTCATTTAAAGCACAAAGTCTACTGAACCTTGCATGTCCTCGTCGATACGTGGGCAGTGGTCCTGACACAATGATCGTTGCCGCGGCTGTCATGCTGCGCACCGTCTCGATCCATCTCCTGAATTCCCTCTTCAGTGTCTCCATCTGCCACAATGTGGTGTCATTAACCCCGGCGCGAAGCACGACTGCTAGTTGGCCTTCAGGATCACAGTTATCTGCACACAAACTTTGAGAACACGAGCACCAGGGAAACAGTAAGTTCACTTTACCTTCGGCTAGCGTAGCACGGATGTTTTGGACGATGGAGCTCCAACGATCACAGCCCAGGCCATGGCTTGCATCCTCTGCTGTGGATGCACCCAGGTTCCATTGGTGTCCTGGTGCCAGAATGAAGGACATCTGGGAATATCGCATCCTGGGTGCACCGGGCCTGTGTAGAGAAACACATGGAGTAGAAGTGGTGGGACTGTTAGCAGCAAGCTCTATACTTATCCTGGACTTGTAATCATCAGCCCGGGAGGTTTCCAGAGTGGTTCTCCACTCTCTGTGCCGGGCCGGCCTCACATCCAGGTCATGAATCTGCTTCTCTATGGCCTCCAGAATATGTCCTCACCTGCACTCAAATGTAGACATACATGATAGAAAGGCAACAGTAACTCAAATATTGACTCATTACAACCAAGGTATGGAGAATACCATCTCTGAACTCACAATACGTCGAACCCTGAAGCAGATGAGCTGCAGCAGAATACCACACCAGGTGCTGCTCCTGTCAGCTAAGAACAGGAAACGGAGGCTACAATACACTTTGGCTCACCAATTGAGCATTGTTTAAACACCATAGCCTACATGAGTATTGTTGCTGAGTGTGTCTTCCCTTTATGACTACAGTGTACCCATCTTCTGATGGCTACTTCCAGCAGGATAATCTACTATGTCACAAAGCTCAAATCAACTCAGACTTGTTTCTTGAACATGACAATGAGTTCACTTTGCTCAAATGGTCTCCACAGTCACCAGGGGGTGGTTACATCAGCTAGACGTAAAAAAAAAAAGCTGAGTGTAAACCCTACGCTGGACTTTACAACGTCCAGCTTTATGATATATATTCATACCTGTTGCACCAACTGAAACTATGATCAGGTGCAACTAAGCCATGTGTAGACAATGCGCACACACGGCGACACATTCTCCCGCAGTTATTGATCTAGCTGAGATGACGTTCACACGGCATTGTCTACAAAATTAGTATAAAACTGAATTGCTCAAGACATCATAACAAGTACAGCCACCACGCCACGATTTCATTGAGTAAACGTTTCCTAACAAGACCACGTTTTTATATCTGAAGTCTCCCTGCAGATTCCCATGACAAATTTCATCAAGGTTGAGTAAAATATAATAAATCTAATACAATGCTTTTCTCTAGAGTGATTTTTTAAAGGTTTCAAGATTATGTAAAATTAATATTTTTCCTGAGATAAATGTGACTTTACGTGACACTTTGTGTTTTACTGGTGTCTTTCTGTGGCTGAAAAAAAAAAAAAAAAAACGTCAGTTTGTATTTTGTGAAAATATTTGAAAGCGAAATTTATAAGCTGATCATTTATTTCTGTCTTAAAGTAGCAAAGCACAAAACTTATAAACTTAAAACTTATATACAAGTAATTATTGCATGGCTGGCACACTACAAATAATGAAATTAAAACTTCTTGTGCCACTCCTCATGTATCATGAAAATATGCCGCCCAGGGTGGTTGCCCAGTTTGCCCGTGCCATAAACCGCTACTGACACCAAGCTTCATAATTGATATTGCTCATCCTGCCGGAAAAGACCTAGGCTACAGTTCACGTCTGCAGTGAGAATTAACTAACAGACGTGAATCCTAAAAACTCATGATTTTTTACTTTACACATACCTTTGACTAGGCGTAAAATTTTGTCTCAGAGGTAGCACTACGCTGAGAGGGTATAAATTCAATGCACGACTTAAAGCACATTTTACGTCCAGCCTAATCCAACAACCGGGTGTATGTTCAGTTGGTACAACCGGCCCCAGATCTCAATCCAATAGAGCAGCTTTGGGATGTGGTGGAAAGGGAGACTCGCATCATGGATTTGCAGCTGACAAATCTGCAACAACTGCGTGATGCTGTCATGTCAACATGGACCAAAATCTCTGAGGAATGTTTCAAACAGCTTGTTGAATCTATGCCAGGAAGAATTAAGGCAGTTCTGAAGGCAAAATAAAAAATATAAAATACAAAATGTAACACTTGAGCTTGCATTTACATTTGGCTGTAATAGCATTACATTCTGTATTTTATATTATTTGTTTTATGTAGAATTTATGTTATTCAAAAAGACACCACAAATCATGACATCATATCATGATCAGTGTAATGGAATCTTGCATGCTTAAAGTCTAGTGTGACTGTGTCATGGTGAATACACGACAACTTGAAATCTGTGTAGGAAATGTTTTCTCCCTAACACGATATTTCCAAACCAGCAGACTGATATTGAAATGACTGGAGACCGATCTAGAGCCAGATCATGTGACGGACATACGAATTGTTCACAATAAGATATTTGCAATCAAAGTTATACAACCCCCTTGACCTGCAAGATATTCTGCTGCTAGGAAAAAATGTTTATGAAAACTATTCAACCAAGACATCCGAAAACTAAAACAAAAAAATTAATTAATTAAAAACAAAGAAAATATTTCTAAACATTCTCTTAACATTCATGTACCAAATTATTCAACCCTCAAAAGTTACACAGTTGTAGAGTAAATATAAAATGCATTTAGTGACTTTTCTAAATTTCTAAAGCAAATATACTCTGGTTATTATACAGCCCATTTTGTTGATTTTTTCTCAGATGGTGTCAGACACTGACAAAGCTTTAGCATGCTCTCATGTTGGTGCTTATGGCTCAGTGCCACCTGCTAGTGGAACCTCCTATTTAATGCTGAGAAAAGCCTTGCCAAAGCAAGAGAAATGAGATTCCTTTTTTTCAATTTTTACAATGCTGATAGTGTTTAAAAAAAGAGAAAACATTCTCTAAAGACAGAAGATACACACAAAGGCAGACAAGGGAATGCCAGGCCAGGATACAGTGGCTCTGTAACTATTTCATCTTCCATGGTAACTTAAACAGCAGACGAAAGCTTTCACACTCCAGGGCCCTCTGCCAGCATACCAAGATTGACTGGGATTGTAATAATTCATAGACTTAGGGGCTCCACTCTCCAGAAGTGAGTGACTGCATTAAGCTCTGATGAAATGGCCACTTGGCTCCAGTGTTGAGCATCAGCCTCCATGTGTGCTGCATGTGGTCAGTTCAGCAAGGCAGTGGCCTGAGGCTGAATATAAGTTCTGGGTGATGTGAATGTCACACACACAGCCAGCCTGGTGGGAGTACTTATGAATCCATGGCCAATTGTGTGATTGGGGAATGACAAAAAGCATGCAATAATGAGTGAAAAACGCTCCTGTCCCTGACTTCAGCTGCATGGGTCATCGAGAACTTATGGCATATGCACCAGAAGAAACAACTGCCACCATAATACCATCAATTAAGTAGATCACACCATATTTAAAATTATTGATATTGTCAGTGGTGATTCTCATGAAAGCAATACAAAGTGTCCAACAAAAATAGGATTAATTTTCTTTAAGCACAGTATGTAATCTGGACTGGGCACAAAAATCATAAAGGCTATTTATATAGATGATCAGTAAAGGATATAGAAAGAACAGAAATAAAGACAACTTTTTGAAATATAGGGCATACACATTCATAAAAAATTCATGGCAATTACAATATAGGCCTACTAATGAAAAGTTTGAACACAATTGCCTATATATGAATTTCTTTACAAAACATGATTATTATTTTTGGTGGATTAAAGGTTTGAGAAAGTGTGTGTTTTATTTCCCTTTATGTGAAAGGGGACTTGCATCTTACACACATCCATTGACCCTCCCTGTCCTTCAAGTTGCAAAAAGACATTGAGTGTGCATAGTTACACAAAAACACTATGGCAAATGTGCATAATGAGGTATAATTAGAAAACCTTTAACATGTAAACCCAGGGACCATTGAAGACATACCATTTGCCTGCCCGAAAACCTTCCCACAGTCCCCCACCTTATCATCATTAGCCGCTGGATACAGATACAAAATAAGTAGCCCTTACAGTGGGCCATTAAAGTGTCATTTGGGCAACTGTGCATGAAGAGCCCCAGATAACACGAGGTGCTGATGCAGATCCAAGTTTTTGAATCATAGCCTCATATACAGCACTTAAATCAAACTGCACACTAAAGCAGTCAAGTGTTTCATTAAAGAATGAGTCATTCAGCAAGAGAAATACTTCCAGAAGGGAGGGAGATGACAAATCAACAAAACCATATATGCAAACATTTTACATGTTTTGTTACATTCTTTGCATTTGACAAAAATTTACTCTTTTGTCCCAATTTTAAACAGCTTTAAAACAAATACGAGACATACATTTTAAGGTAAAGTAATTTTTGTACTTTACATCATTTAATTATAATGATATATTGTATTGTACAGTATATGTATCTTGAGATCTTGATAAGCGTGAAAAACAGCAACACAATCTCAACCAATGGCGTGAGTTTGGCATGGGGCTTTTTGTTTGGTTGAGCAACGATAGATAAGGGAAGGTTTGGAAAAATAGTCATTATTTTTAATCAATCCCATTTGGTACCACCAAAAATTATACACTGCACCTGCAAGGGGTGCAACAAATGGCTATTGTTTTGACCCTTTATGGCATGAGAAATTATACTGATAATGAAAGCCTGATGCTTAAGTGCAGATTTCTGCAGCCTATTTCACATGTAGGCCAGTCCACCGGACAACCACTTCTGATTGTTCTTTATCATGTTTTAGCCAAAAAAAATATGACATTCCTCCCGCGAAGCATGTGAATCAGAGATATAGATTATGAATAGCATCATCTGGCTTAATAAATAGCTTTCGCTGACCCAATCTGCAGCATGGTGTAACCCGATCTGCATCTGTAAGAGCCATACATTTGGCGCGAGCTTGTCCACACACCAATGCATTAAATACATCAGAGTGCGGAGATAACATTGCTTATAGTGCTCATTCCTGATATGTTGCCTGTCGGCATGGTTACATCTCCCTGAATAGCCTGCCATGGGCGAGATTTTTTTAAAGACACTAAATCAGTCCTCAAAAGAATTGTGTATATATATATATATATATATATATATATATATATATATATATATATGTTAGATCCTTTTATCAGAACATAGAAGTGGTAGACAGAAATTCTAAGCTTGTGTGTCTAAAAAGAAATTCAATTAAATGGGATTTTAGCATTCTGAATGTATGAGAGTCTTTTAACAGCTGATAAGGGCTTCAGTGAGCTAAGACCACCTTTATGCCAGCAAACGATCTGTTCCCTCTAAACGTGTAATCCTTACTCGCAGCACAGTATGGATAGCTGAAATATCAATGCGCTGGGGAACCAATTTAAGCATATTGAATCAAGTGAGGGGGGTAGTAGAGTATGGACTTCCTGTGGTTTAGAGAGCAGCCACACAAGCTTTAAAATCTATCACTGAATAAAGCCTTGATAATGGTCCATATCCCACTAGTGGCAAACAGTCTGTTTTATTCCCCTCAATAGGATTTTGTATTGAAATCTGCAAATTAGTTTTTATATTTTTTGTTGTCATTTTCATTTTAATTATACATATATATATATATATATATATATATATATATATATATATATATATATATATATATATATATATATATATATAATTAAAATGAAAATGACAACAAAAAATATAAAAAGTAATTCAAATTATTAATAAAAGCCAATTAAACTAATTAAACTGAAACTAATACTTACTCAAAGGTATTGTGCCATTTTTTTCACAACGAACATCATTAAAGGAAATAGCAAGCATACAAACTTTGTGTCCAAGCATTTTCACACTGAAGAAAAAAAAAAAATCAGTTGTAATAAAGCAATATTTTGCATTATTTACTGATCTATGGACAGCATAACATGCTGCCACTTAATACCGAAATAACTGAGATGAGTTTTAGTGAGTTGCTGCCTAATGTCACTAATGTCAATGTCAATGGAGTTGCCATATTGTAAAATTATTCACAACCATCTGTTAATTTTCACTATGCTTGCTTGTTTGAAGTTCATTGAGAACCTAAAACCAAACACCAGCGAAACAGGAAAGCTTCTGGGATACAACTCAAGTAAGACATCAGACTGTAACACTACATTGTCCAACTGTACTGTACCTCACTAGTATGTGAAAAAGTGCACCATGGCATCCATGTGTATGGCATAGAAAGACTACCGAATCACAAATTCAGGTACCTAATGCAAATAAATAAATACATAAATAAAATATCTAAAAGCCACTGTAATTATTCAGTAACATTTATGGACAGTGACCCCTTTTTAACAGTGTATTAAAACTTCAGTTTAGAGAACCTGTATGACATCATGATTCCTGACCACTGGAAACACTAATTTTGCTGAGATAAAAAAAAAAAAAAAAAAAAAAAAAAAAATGGCAGAAAGGCAGGTAGATATATGTTAATCATTTAAAAAAAAATAGACATTTTCTAAAAATAGATTTGAAAATTTACATACGGAGTGCTTTCTTTTATGGCTTCAATCAAGAAGTACTTTGTATACTTCTAAATTGCCCATTGCACACGAGTAATTTAATGCCTAAGATTAAGGTTACTTAATAAATTACAGGGAACACACAATAAGCAGTCATTAATGTTGCCAAGAGGGTTGCTACATAAATGTTTTAATGGCTTATGTGGATTATGTGGCTTATGCATTATGCGATCACATTATGCCATCTCAAATTATTAATTAAAGAATGCTGATTAAATTATTTGCTCCATTATGTATTTTAGGGATTCAGAGAGCATTGTGGAGTATTTCTCCTCCACCTTTTTAGCAGGCAGGATTTAAGTGCCTATTTGAAATCAATTTCTCTAATAATGATCCTAATGAGCTCATCAATTAAGTCTGCCATAATGGGATGTTAGCTCTGCTTGTGGTTATCACTTTAAGTCTGCCTCTAATTTCCATGCTTCATCTATCAAATATGATTGGCTAATACAACGTCAGCCTGTTAGGGGTGATATGGAGATCAGAGGAGCACATCATGTTGAAACCTTTCCTGGTCTACGAGTGAATAACAATGAAACTGATGAATATCCTCTGAGACCTGTGTGTCTGTCCATGTTTTGAGTATATACTCTGTTCTTCTCTTTAGGGTCATGGGTGCAAGAAGGGGTCCGTATCATATATATATATATATATATGCAGAGATAATCCATCCAACTCACAGGTGTGGCATATCAAGATGCTGTTTAGACAGCATGATTATTGCACACATGTGCCTTAGGCTGGCCACAATAAAAAATGTGCAATTTTACTGTTTTGGGGGGGTCTGGGGGAGGTGGGTGGGGTATATGAAAACCAGTCAGTATCTGGTGTGACCACCATTTGCCTCATGCAGTGCAAAACATCTCCTTCGCATAGAATTGATCAGGTTGTTGATTGTAGCCTGGGGAATGTTGGTCCAGTCCTCTTCAATGTATGTGCAAAGTTGCTGGATACTGGCATGAACTGGAACACACTGTCATATACACCAATCTTGTTATAAACATGAGCCGCGTCTAAAAGGCAAAGGGGGATGTGTTGCCTCAATGTATAACAATGTTTTCAGGATTTCTCAGAGGGCAGGCTTCAAGTATAACTCATTTGAAGTAACGGCGCTTCTTTTAACATTATCCAGAAAAACAAATGTTAATGATAAATCCCCTGTGATGTTTGTATTGGCTACAGTATAGAGGCCACCAGGGCACCATACAGACTTTGTTAAAGAGTTTGCTGACTTTTTACATCCGAGTTAGTTCTGGCTGCAGTTTAAATTTTAATAATTGGTGATTTTAATAATAATGAAAAAGATGCACTGGGATCAGCATTTCTAGACATTCTGAACTCTATTGGGGTTAGACAACGCATTTCAAGACCTACTCATTGTCAAAATCATACTCTAGATTTAATACTGTCACATGGAATTGATATTGATAGTGTTGAAATTATGCAGCCAAGTGATGATATCTCAAATTATTTAGTAATTATTAATTAATTAGTTTTGTGTAAAATTCATATAGCCATAATTGTAAATTCTACTTCTTGTTACAAGTATGGTAGAACCATCACTTCTACCACAAAAGACTGCTTTTTAAGTTATCTTCCTGATGTTTTCCTCCCGAATTCCTTAGCATATCCAAAACCTCAGAACAACTTCATGATGTAACAGAAACTATGGACTCTCTCTTTTCTAGCATTTTAAATACAGTTGCTCCTTTACGCTTAAGGAAGGTTAAGGAAACCAGTATGACACCATGGTATAATGAGCATACTCGCACCCTAAAGAGAGCAGCCCGAAAAATGGAGCGCAGCTGGAGGAAAACAAAACTAGAGGTATTTCGTATTGCTTGGCGGGAAAAGCATTAAAGTCTGCTAGATCCGATTACTTTTCTTCTCTTTTAGAAGAAAACAAATATAACCCCAGGTATTTATTCAATACAGTGGCTAAACTGATGAAAAATAAAGCATCAACAAGTGTTGACATGTCCCAAACTCGATACTATTAGAGATAAAATTGTAACCATTCAGCAGTCAGCTACAGTATCGCATCAGAGAGTGTACGTTAGAGCCCCCCGAGGAGCAGTTCTACTCATTCTCTACTATAGGAGTGGAAGAATTGTATAAACTTGTTAAATCATCTAAACCAACAACATGTATGTTAGACCGTATATCATCTAAGCTCCTAAAAGAAGTGCTTCCAGAAGTCATAGATCCTCTTCTGACTATTATTAATTCCTCATTTTCATTAGGATATGTCCCCAAAACCTTCAAACTGGCTGTTTTTAAACCTCTCATCAAAAAACCACAACTTGACCCCAAAGAACTAGTCAATTATAGACCAATCTCAAATCTCCCTTTTCTGTCCAATATACTAGAAAAGGTGGTATCCTCACAATTATATTCCTTCCTAGAGAAAAATGGTATATGTGAGGATTTCCAGTCAGGATTTAGACCCTATCATAGTACTGAGCAGTGTTGGGTATAGTTACTTTGGAAAGTAGTTAGTTAAGTTACAACGTTACCATCAATTAAAAGTAATCAGTTATGATACAGCGTTACCTATTCATAAAAGTAACGCGTTAGAGTACTCATGCGTTACCAAAAATTAAAAGCCGTTTGCAGTGGCTCACACATGACAGACACAGCCTCCGGCCCCTTTAAATGCACCTAGGAGTCGTGACTCCCGACAAAGAAAAACGTCAGTCATCCGACTAAATTAACACTGCAGGATAACAATAACAGGAAAGTCAGTCAGCAATCGGCTATTCCACATGGCGTTTTATTTGTTTATTATCACAGAACATATTATTAATCAAAATTCGCACCTAACGTTACCCAGCCCAAGTAGCCTAGGCTACTGTATATTATGAGCACCACAAGATAACTCCTGATTTTTCTTTAACTTTACATAATGCAGTTATCAAAGTACAAGTATGCTTACTTGTAAACACAACCTTAAACAGGCTTGCAGATTTAAATCCATTTAGAAATGATGAACAACCAGCCAGCCAATGATCTAACAGAAATTAACAGCTGCCTGTCAGACAAAAATTATAACAAACCGAATTAAATCCTTCACTGCCACACAGGCAAATGACAAATCGCTTAATAGCCGAACTAATTATTATTAAAGTGTCACTCACAGTCACAAGCCTAAATTCGCTGTAACACAGTCCTCTTACATTTACTCCTCAAAGTATTGATTAAAACGTAGCAGAAGCAGATTTTCGAAACGTTTGTCCGACAGTCGATTTCTTTTTCGTTGACAAATTGAAAATAATGTGCGTACTTCCATAAACCAAACGCTGTCCTCTCTGCCATCTTGCCGGGAGTTCGAAAAAAAAAAACCCACACACACACACACAGGGTCAGGCGCAGGGCACAGACGTATCACAGCCATTAACTTTATGATCACAGAGCTTCGGCTCCGCTGATACATCCGCAGGTGGCACAGTAGACCTAGGCATACTGTCTGACAAAAAGCAGGCTGCAGTCGGGATTTTCCTTTCCTTAAAATAACGGATTACTTTTTTTAAAAAATAACGAAGTTACTGATTACTTACGCACGAAACTAACGCGTTAAGTTACACATTTCAGGAAAAAAGTAATTAGAGTACTCTAACGCGTTACTTTGTAACGCGTTACCCACAACACTGGTACTGAGACAGCTCTCCTTAGAGTTACAAATGACCTGCTCTTATCATCTGATCGTGGTTGTATCTCTCTATTAGTTCTATTGGATCTTAGTGCTGCATTTGACACAATTGACAACAACATTCTTTTGCATATACTTGAACACTTTGTTGGCATTAATGGAAGTGCATTAGCATGGTGTAACAGAAATGAGTCGAACCAGACAAATTAAAGAGTCTATCAAAGCTGTGTTTGAAACACGGAGCCAAATTCCTCAGGAAGTCATAAATCAGTTCTAGTGCCACAAGAACCAAGCAAGATGACCAACCAACTTTTTCACAAAACAGCTTTCAACATTAACACCACTAGAACAATTATTGACAATTTTAATTTGCAGAAGAGATTGTCAAATTTGTTGTTCGTAATTGAAATGCAACGCTGGACATCACATGAAAACCCATGAGAGTACATGCCTTCCCCCCACCTAGCAGAACCAGACTGAAATTCCTAAGGGGGAAGGGCTTTGTAGCCTCTGGTCTTCACCGAACATCCCTATGTCAGAGAATGACATAGTCTTTTGTACATATATATGGACCAAAATGAACTCCTAAATGACTTCTAAATGAATATCATTCCATCGCTTAACTCTATATTCATTTAGATGTAACCCACACATTTGACTATCATGTATAATCACTTATTGTGTATGTCTTTTGATAACTATAGGATACATAGTCATTTCTAGTATTGATATAATCGAATCTGCTTGCTTGATATTGTCCTGACAATCAATTATTGGTCAAATCTATCATATTCGGTTATAGGAATCATGTCCAAAATTAGACCCTGCAAGAGTGGGAAAATTCGGACCACATGCTTGGTAAGATAAACATATGATTTATGACACCCCCGAGCCAAGACAATATCTGAATGGGCAAGAATACATTTGAGGTGTGGCCAACAGGCCAGTTTAAATACTTAGGACACCATAAAATCTTTGCTTTTAGTCTCTAGCTG
This sequence comes from Carassius auratus, assembly GCF_003368295.1. NCBI lineage: Eukaryota > Metazoa > Chordata > Actinopteri > Cypriniformes > Cyprinidae > Carassius > Carassius auratus. Next base: position 68,814 of record NW_020523484.1, read on the forward strand.
TGCTTCTGCTATTAGTCATGTCTGTGCTTTTAGTTGTTAGCTTTGCTTCTGCTACTAGTCATGCCTGCTTTTAGCTTTTAGCTTGTAGCTTTGCTACCTAGCTTTAGCTTTAGCTTTTAGCCATGCTGTTAGTCATCATTGTTCTTTGAGCGCGGTTCCAGCGTGCTTCAGTCTGCACGCCTGCTGCTACTTAGCCATGATGAGAAGAAACACAACTTAATCTCGTCAAACTTTATTTCTTTTCTTTTCGGTTTGAGAGTTTCGTGTTCTGAGTTAAGTTTTGTAACGTCGAGCCTCCGACGCCTGACCTTGGGTGCCCGTTCAACTTCAACCAGCCACACAACTTCTTCTTCAGCCAATGTCCAACCACGCGCTTCCCAAGACATCACTTCAGCGACTACTGAACTTCCAGCCAATCAGCGACAACAAAGGGACACCTTCAGGCAATGTAACCTCCAGACTGTGACCTTTACTGGTGTATCTAATATAATTTTAACCTCATTGAGGAACTCAATGCGAGGGCTAATTACGTGATTGATGGTTGTTCATGTCTATGCAATTTAACGTATTGCCGTAAACTTGGGATTCCATATTTCCATTCTCTTAAACTCATCTTTCCCTAACTTTCGATCTTCCTGCAACTTGTGTGAATGTGTGAGTGCGTGCTTTTATGTGTTAGATTAGTTTATATGTCTTAGATTTATCTAATAAAGCCTTATTCATATTGAAAAGAGAAGTATCTTGTGTTTTGTGCTTACAAGTTAATGTCTTAAACTGCCGATCTTGTTACTGTGCTAATTGATAGTGTTTTCACTATACTTTGGATATTAATATCCAGCGCAGATTTGATATTAAACGGCTTGTTCAGTGAATCGCAGGGCGTCTCAGTGATCAGCCGTGAAACAGTGATTCTGTTCAAATTCCCTTTAAATTATTAAATGATTCCCTTTGAGCTAAATTGACCTGTTTCCGTTACAATCCTACTTATATGACCGCCATCAGTTGGTAGCAGTGAATGAAGAGGTATCATATCGATCACGAGCAGTATGGAGTACCTCAAGGCTCAGTACTAGGGCCGCTACTCTTCACGCTTTATATGTTACCCTTTGGAGATATCATTAGGAAACAAGGTGTTAGCTGTCACTGTTGTGCTGGTGATACTCAGCTCTATATTTCTTCACGGCCCGGTGAAACACCAATTTGACAAAACTAATGGAATGCATAGTCGATATAAAAAAATGGATGACAAGTAGTTTCTTACTGCTAAATTCTGAAAAAAAAAACAACAAAAAAAACAGAGGTGTTAATCATAGGGCCAAAAAACTCTACTTGTAATAACCTAGAACACTGTCTAAGACATGATGGCTGCTCTGTCAATTCTTCGTCATCAGTCAGGAACCTGGGTGTGCTATTGATCGCAATCTTTCCTTAGAAAGCCATGTTTCTAGCGTTTGTAAAACTGCATTTTTCCATCTCAAAAATATATCTAAATTATGGCCTATGCTCTCATGGTCAAAGGCAGAAATGTTAATCCATGCATTTATGACCTTAAGGTTAGATTATTGTAATGCTGTATTGGGTGATTGTTCTGCACGCTTAGTACACAAATTACAGCTAGTCCAAAATGCAGCAGTTCTTACTAGAACCAAGAAGTATGACAATATTAGCCCAGTCCTGTCAACACTGCACTGGCTCCCTATCAAACATTGTATAGATTTTAAAATATTAATAATACTCCTTTATGTCCGCTACGCTCTCAAAACTCAGGCAATTTGATTTGACCTAGAATATCAAAATCAACTGCAGGCGGCAAATCCTATTTGGCACCTAAACTCTGGAATAACCTACCTAACATTGTTCGGTAGGCAGACACACTCTTGCAGTCTAAATCTAGATTAAAGACCCACCTCTTTAACCTGGCTTACACATAACATACTAATATGCTTTTAATATCCAAAGCCGTTAAAGGATTTTTAGGCTGCATTAATTAGGTAAACCGGAACAAGGAACACTTCCCATAACACCCGATGTACTTGCTACATCATTAGAAGTATAACATCTACGCTAATATTAGTCTGTTTCTCTCTTATTTCGAGGTCACCGTAGCCACCAGATCCAGTCTGTATCCAGATCGGAGGGTCACTGCAGTCACCCGGATCCAGTACGTATCCAGACCAGATGGTGGATCGGCAAATAGAAAGGACCTCTAAATCCCTGAAAGACATTGGAGACCAGGACAACTAGAGCCCCAGATACAAATCCCCTATAGAGACCTTGTCTCAGATGACCACCAGGACAAGACCACAGGAAACAGATGATTCTTCTGCACAATCTGACTTTGCTGCAGTCTGGAATTTAACTACTGGTTTTATCTGGTCAGAAGAGAACTGGCCCACCTTTTCTCCATTCTGTCACCGATGGAGTTTCGGTTCCTTGCCGCTGTCGCCTCTGGCTTGCTAAGTTGGGGTCACTTCATCTACAGCGATATCGTTGACTTGATTGCAAATAAATGCACAGACACTATTTAGACTGAACAGAGATGACATCGCTGAATTCAGTGATGGACTGCCTTTAACTGTCATTTTGCATTATTGACACACTGTTTTCCTAATGAATGTTGTTCAGTTGCTTTGACGCAATGTATTTTGTTTAAAGCGCTATATAAATAAAGGTGACTTGACTTGGCTTGAACTGCAGTAAGGTTGATACACCGATGAGGACGACGAGCACGAAGATGAGCTTCCCTTAGGCGCTTTCTAAAATTTGTGCAGAAATTCTTAAGTTATGCAAACCGATTGTAGCAGCCTTGTCCGGGAGGCTGGTCTCAGACGATCTTGGAGGTGAAGATGCTGGATGTGGAGGTTCTGAGCTGGTGTGGTTAAACGTGGTCTGCGGTTGTGAGGACAGTTGGATGTACTGCCAAATTCTCTGAAACGCCTTTGGAGATGGCTTATGGTAGAGAAATTAACATTCAATTAACAGTCAACAGCTCTGGTGGACATTCCTGCAGTCAGCATGCCAATTTCACGCTCCCTCAAAACTTGCAATATCTGTGGCATTGTGCTGTTTGATAAAACCACACATTTTGGTGTGGCCTTTTATTGTGGCCAGCCTAAGGCCACTCCTGTGGAATAATCATGCTGTCTAATCAGCATCTTGATATACCACACCTGTGAGGTGGATAGATTATCTCGGCAAAGGAGAAGTGCTCACTAACACAGATTTTAAGAGATTTGTGAACAATATTTGAGAGAAATGGGCATGGGCATAGGTTTGGTCTCAGCTTTGGTGGGGACACCCCCCTCATTTTTTTTTGTGGCTAGCTAGTTATTTTGCCTACTTACACTCTGACTCTGCTTTATGAAAAAGCTTCTTATGTCCCCTTTCTTCTTGGGTGGCATCTACAAAGTACAAGAAGGGGCAAAAGAAAAAAAAAAAAAACCCTGAATATTAACGTTTTTACTCTGGCCTTTGTATGTGGCAGAGAGACAGCCCTTGTAACTTACCGTCGGCGTCGTCAACATGCGAAGCACACAAACCACCCGCTCTCTGCTAGTGCAAGCACAAAAGTAGTCCCGGCCCGCGCGTGGAGCCTGTCAGATACCCCGCCGCCAATCAAATTACGGCGTTTCTTGTACTGTCGTCGTCCTGGCCGTTAGAATCGATCCAAATAACAGTGCAAAGCTACAAAAAGCAGTTCAAAGGAGTTTGCTAAATATTGGTGGGGACAAATTTGTCATCTCAAAATATTGATAGGGACTAGTACCTAGCGTCCCCCCCTAAACCTACGCCCATGGAAATGGGGCTTTTGTGTATAGAAAAAGTCTTAAAGCTTTGAGTTTAGCTCATGAAAAATGGGGGCAAAAACAAAGGTGCTGCATTTGTAATTGTAATTGTAATTTGTAATTATTTTGTAATTGTAATGGTAATTTACATTTTGTAATTTATGTTATATATATATATATATATATATATATATATATATATATATATATATATATAACATAAATTACAAAATGTAAATTACCATTACAATTACAAAATATGCATGTATTAATAATAAAACACTTCTTCATTAGATTAGGTGTTAACACTTCTATTTTCAGTATCTAAGTTTATAAATAAGCAAGATAATCAAATGATTAATTGAAGCATGGCTTTGTTTGATTAATTCATTCATGACAAAGTTTACACAGCTCATTTATTATTTCATGGTAAACTTAAGTGCTTATAGGTTATCAAACTCTAAATGAAATTAAAGGTTCACTGTGCATAATGTTTTATAAAAATAAATTATAGACTTATTTATAAAAAAAGAATCCCTCTCAGTCAATATGTTATAAGCCAATATAATTGTATGGTGATGTTTGCATCTACAGAGACACTGCCCTGTGCATTATTTTTTTTATTAGGATCATAACAATGAATTGTTGATTCTGGTTTCATAAATTTCATGAAAAAATAAAAATAAAAATTATATTGTCCTTAATACCTGTGTACTTACATAGTTACTAGATGTGTACATAGTATGTAACCACAGTGTAAGTACACATTGGTACATAGTATCTACAGCTCAAGTGGCCAGTAAGTAAGGCTTTACATAAAAAATGTGGTTGGGGTCCAGAATGTTACACTTTATATTAAGTGGCAGTTACCATGTAAGTAAACTGGTATTACAGTGGTGCACCAACTCCAACTAGAGATTCAACTCCTCCCACTTCACATATCCCTAAACCTACCCATCTCCACCCCCTGTATCAAATTGTTCCAATTACTCTTTTACATATTGTTGTTACAAAATGTAGTTCTTCACCAATTCAAATTCTTACCCTTACGAAAATTAACCATGGTTTTGCTATATTAACCATAGTTTAACCATGGTATTTGTAGTAAATCTCTGGTTTTACAAATGGCAGTAAATACGCCAAAAAACCATGGGTTACTACAGTTTTACTATAATAAAACCATGGTTATTTTTTGTAAGGGTAGTGAAGTGAAAAAAGTGTTGTTACCAATGTCCTGTTACACATTTACACTTACACAAACCATCCTGAAGGTTGTTACATGTGTGTAGCAAATGTGCCGCACTAGTCCTCAAAAGTGAAGCCATCATGTTTTGATTGCCCCAGGTGGCTGGTCCCAGTATAGAACATAAACCCGCCCTCTGCATATAATCTTATGGGACATGAGATAAACTAAATAATTAAATTTCACTTTAAATATTTTGTTTACTAACATGGTTTATGTCATTTGATGTAGAATTTATCAAGCTGATGCAAGTAAGGGTGTTCGTTTTAAAAATAAGTTTGGTTTTAGTTAGTTATGTGATGCTATAAAATTGGCAGTGTGACGTAATGATTGACAGCTGAGACTGTCAGCTTCTCTGAGCCAACTGAGGTGCCAATTTACTTTTCCGGGATCTTCAGGCAGAGATTGTAGTTGTATTTATACCTTATTTTAACACAAGCCACTTAATACGAAAAATTGGCAGACAAAAATTGGACCAGTCAGGCTAATTTAAAAAAAGGGTCAGGAGCATGTGTCTGTGATTGACTCTGCGGGAGTGTGGGCGGGAAGCGGCTCCACTTCACTCTCTACTGCACAGACTCTGGTCCCAATTCACTACTGCACAGACTCTGGTCCCAAATCAGCGCAACATGGCTGCACTCTATTGGGACAATGGCAGCTTCACTTTTCTTCAGTGGAAGTGAATGAATGTGCTTTCCATCTTTTTTACAGTCTATGGTGTGTAGTTACAGAAATACAGTACTATTTACCAATGTGTACATTCACTGTGGTTATATACTATGTAAACATTTAGTTACTATGTAAGTACACAGGTATTAGGGACACAATATAAAGTGTGAGCAAAAAATTAAATAAATAAAAATGATATCAATATTTTAATGTGATTTTTTTTCTCAAATACTTTTTTATGTGTCTGTGTAATTAAGTTCAAAATTAAGGAACAGGGATGCGGGATCTGGCAAACATTAAACAAACTTTAATAACATATCTATATGTTGTGTGCAGAAAGTTAAAGCTCAAAACTTTACATACAGCGAATAAGTTATTTTAAGGAAACATGCTTAGTTTCTTGAATTTCTTATGCTCAAAGGGTTGACACAAAATTACCTATAACATCTCCAGTTACATATATAACCTCAGTTCCCTGAGATGAGGGATGAGACATTGCATCAGAGCTAATGCTATGGGGAAATACCTTTCTCCTAGAAATACTGAAGCCTGATTGGAATAACCTCAAGAGCACGAAATAGGGGTAGGAATGCAGCCTATATTTCGACAAGGTTCAAGGCTCAAGAAAAAAGCTGAGCATAAGTAACACGGCATAAAACACAATACAGTAGTTGCCGGTGGGCAAATATGTTTCATTCACACCTTCAGTGTCAAATCTGAATAGGAAGAGAGCATTTGGCATCTGACTCAAAATTACTGCTTTCAACAGATCAATCTTTATTAATAAACAAATGCATCATGCATAAAAGTCGAAGAAAATGTGATGCAAACCCCAAGGCTGCATCTATCTTATGATCTCTTGAATAAGATAACACAACAAATACATTTGTATTAAAATGGTGGAAAATAGGTCAGAACAAAGTGAGTTCTTCTCAAACAGAAGAGAGAATCTCATAGATTTGCAACTTGAAGATGACACAATTTCTATTTTTGGGTGAACTTTTCCTTATGTGAGCAGTTTTAGTATAAGTAGATGTATAAATTTACTTAAACATATTTGCATACTATACTTTTTGATGTAAATATGTAAAGTATCATATAGTTAATGAATAGGCACATATTGATTAGGTCAAATGGATTACCCTTGACAAAAGTCTGTGAAATTCATTAAATTGATGATATTCTTTTTAAAATATATGATTATTTAAATACATATCATTTGTAGGCTACACTCATGATTGTTTGTTTATTTATTGATTTGTTATTGAACATGCAGGTATTTTTATTCTTAGAAGTTTTTTAAATGAAAATAAATAAATAAAAATAAATGGAATACATACATATACATATACATATACATATGTTAAATAACCTATTACAGTCAGCCATTGAATACAATGGGCCTAAAAAAGTATACATTTTATTTTATTTAATACATTTAATTATTTATGAAATGATCTCCCCTCCGCTTCTTGCGTCAGATCAAGGCTGCATCTCATTGCTAGTTTTACTTGATCTTAGTGTTGCGTTCGACACCATAGATCATGACATACTCATAGATAGATTACAAACCTATACAGGTATTCAAGGGCAGGCTCTAACATGGCTTATATCCTATCTGTCCGATCGCTACCATTTTGTTTACATAAATGGGGAGTCATCTCATTTATCACCAGTAAAATATGGAGTGCCACAAGGATCCATCCTAGGTCTCCTTCTATTCTCAATATACATGTTGCCCTTTGGTAATATTATTAGAAAATATGGGATTAGTTTCCACTGTTATGCTGATGATACTCAGCTATATATCTCAATGAGACCAGATGAAACTTCTAAATTATCTAAGCTAACAGAGTGTGTTAAAAATTTTAAAGATTGGATGACCAATAATTTTCTCTTATTAAATTCGGATAAGACAGATATATTAATTATTGGATCAAACAATCAAACAACCAACAAGTGCAATTAATGATAAAGTGGAACTAGCAACCTTAATCACATGAGACATTACTATTTCTAGACACCTCTCTCCAAGTCTCTAGCCAATGTGCCGCCCTGGGGTGCGTTTCCCAAAAGCATCGTTAGCTAAGTATGGTCGTAAGTTCTGTCATTACCAATGTAGTTTAATGATTCGATATTTCCCGAAACCATAGTTTAAACGAATATTTACAAACTGCATCACAAGCTCGTTTTTGTTTGCTGTGTCGATGTCATTGATTGCGCCGCACCTGGGGTGTGTTCTATTAAGAGTTATCAACCCTATGCCCTATTACTTAAGAAGATTTCACCATCCACTTTGAATGATTTAAAAGACTTTTAAATGTATTACCTAATTTGCCTTCTTTATTATTATTCCAAATTCAGTTTGTAACTATATAGCTTTGTTGTGATAAACAGTAAAGTGCGTTCAAGCGCTAGCCAAGAGAGTGTAAAGAAATACCCTTTGTGAGAAGCAGTGAAATCAGCGGGAGTTAAAAGCAGATCGTAAGTGTATTTATTTCTTGTCTCATTAGTGTTTAGCGCAGTTGTCGTTGCTAGGAAACACTTGTTTGTTTACTGTGTTGAGATGTGCTGCGTTTGGTCTCATACTCTATCGCATACGTTGTCAGTGTAGTGCGCTTGCTTAGTCCTTTGTTGTGATAAACAGTAAAGTGCGTTAAAGCGCCAGCCAAGAGAGCGTAAAGAAATGCCCTTTGTGCGAAGCAGTTAAATCAGTGGGAGTTAAAAGCAGATCGTAAGTGTATTTATTTCTTGTCTCATTAGTGTTTAGTGCAGTTGTCGTTGCTAGGAATCACTTGTTTGTTTACTGTGTTGAGACATGCTGCGTTTGGTCTCATACTCTATCGCATACGTTGTCATTGTGGTGCGCTTGCTTAGTCCTTTGTTGTGATAAACAGTAAAGTGCGTTCAGCTGAATTCAATTTCCATTTTGTTGGATTTAAAAAAAGATTAGTATACCGCGGCAGCGGTCGTGGCAGCCCTCCAGTTAAGCCCTCCTCGTGTGAAGACCGAAGAGTGTAAAGACCATCGACTCTACCGTGCGACTTCACCGGGCAGGGACTCCGACAGGGGGTATAAGTATTGTTTTGATTAATCTCTTTTTCCTTCTTCTTGTTTAATTTCTGTTTCAGTTTTTGTTTATAACCAATTCTCACTATGTTTTTCCTGATCCCTACTATCATTACCGCTCGTAAACCATGCATCACACAATGTAGACAGCGCTGTCTTAATAAGAAAAGAAAGAAGAAAGTGAAGTGACATTCTGCCAAGTATGGTGACCCATACTCAGAATTTGTGCTCTGCATTTAACCCATCCGAAATGCACACACACAGAGCAGTGAACACACACACACACACACACACACACTGTGAGCACACACCCGGAGCATTTATGCTGCGGCGCCCGGGGAGCAGTTGGGGGTTCGATGCCTTGCTCAAGTGAACCTAAGTCATGGTATTGAAGGTGGAGAGAGAACTGTACATGCACTCCCCCCACCCACAATTCCGTCCGGCCCGAGACTAGAACCCACAACCCTTCGATTGGGAGTCTGACCCTTTAATCATTACGCCACGACTTCCCCTCAAAAACCTGCACACTTTGCCTATGTCTGCTAATACACTACTTTCTTTTTCTATTGGTCTCTGGAATTGCCAGTCTACTGTAAACAAAGCCGATTTCATTACTTCTATTATTAGTCATTCAAAGCTTCATCTCATGGCCTTAACAGAGACCTGGATCAAACCAGAGGACACTGCTACACCTGCAGCACTCTCCAATAATTTCTCATTTTCCCACTCCCCCCGTTTGACTGGAAGAGGTGAAGGTACTGGTCTGCTCATCTCTAATGATTGGAAATTTAATCCTTTACCATCTTTGGGTATCAACAGAATCCCATTCAGTTACTGTTACCTACCCTTTTAAAATACATTTTGTAATTGTCTATCGACACCCAGGACCACTGGGTAACATTTTGGATGAATTAGATGTGTTGCTCTCAACCTTTTCTGAGGATAGTACTCCCCTAGTTATGCTTGGAGATTTCAACATCCATCTAGATAAACCTCTGTTTTCTGATTTCCACTCTCTGCTTGACTCTTTTGATCTCAACCGAGTGTCAACCACTGCTACTCACAAATCAGGCAACCAATTGTACCTTATTTATACACAACACTGCTCTACTGATCATGTTCTGGTTACTCCACTGCACACGTCGGATCACTTCCTCCTCACTCTTAACCTCAACATGGTCCCTGACACATCACTTACCCCTCCACATGTCATCTTTTGACGCAACCTACGCACACTTTCACCCTCCCGGCTATCTGCAGTGTTTTCATCTTCACTTCCTTCCCCTAAACTGTTTGCATCTTTGGACGCGAACAATGCTACTGATACTTTTTGCTCCACTCTTACATCTTGTTTAGACACTGTTTGCCCCTTATCTTCCAGGCCAGCCCGTAACACCCCTTCTGCCCCTTGGTTATCTGATGTTCTACGCAAACACCGTTCTAAGCTTGGAGCTTCTGAAAGGGTGTGGCGCAAGTCCAAAAATACTACTGACCTTATTGTGTATCAGTCACTCCTATCTTCTTTCTCTGCTAATGTCTCCTTTGCTAAAAAGACATACTACCATAACAAAATTAACAATTCATCTAACTCTCGCATGCTTTTTAAAACATTTTCCTCACTTCTTTGTCCTCCTCCTCCCCTTCCTGCTTCATCTTTAATAGCTGACGACTTTGCAACGTTTTTCATTAATAAAATTAAACACATTAGTGCACAATTTTCCACACCACAATCATTCAAGCTCATATCACCAACAAACTTACACTCATTTACATCCTTCTCTTCATTCTCTGAGGCAGAAGTCTCAAAACTCATCCTTTCTAATCACCCTACTACTTGCCCGCTTGATCCTATTCCATCTCATCTTCTTCAAGCCATTTCTCCTGCAGTTATAGCTGCACTCACTCACATCATCAACACTTCCCTCCACACTGGTGTTTTCCCCTCATCATTTAGACAGGCACGTATAACTCCACTACTTAAGAAACCCAACCTCAACCCATCTCTTGTAGAGAACTATAGACCAGTTTCTCTTATTCCTTTCATTGCAAAAACACTTGAAAGAGCTGTGTTCAAACAAGTCTCTACATTTCTCACACAAAACAATCTCCTTGACAGCAACCATTCTGGCTTCAGAAGTGGACATTCAACTGAGACGGCCTTGTTCTCAGTTGTTGAAGCTCTAAGACTGGTAAGAGCAGAATCCAAATCTTCAGTACTTATCCTGCTTGATCTGTCCGCTGCTTTTGACACGGTTAATCACCAGATACTCCTATCAACCCTACTGGCAAATGGCATCTCAGGAACCACAACTTAATGGTTTGAGACTTAACTATCAGATAGGTCCTTCAAAGTATCTTGGAGAGGTGAGGTGTACAAGTCAACATCTAACTACTGGGGTGCCTCAGGGCTCAGTTCTTGGACCACTTCTCTCCTCTGTCTACATGGCATCATTAGGTTCTGTCATTCAGAAACATGGCTTTTCATACCACTGCTATGCTGATGACACTCAATTCTACCGCTCATTCCATCCTGATGATCCGACTGTAGCTATTCACATCTCAGCCTTTCTATCAGACATTTCTTCCTGGATGATGGACCATCACCTTCAACTCAACCTTGCCAAGACAGAACTGCTTGTGATTCCAGCAAACCCATCATTCCATGACAATTTCACCATCAAGTTAGGCACTTCAACCATAACTCCTTCAAAAACAGCTAGAAGCCTTGGAGTTATGATTGATGATCAGCTGACTTTCTCAGACCACATTGCTAAAACTGTCTGATCCTGCAGATTTGCTTTATTCAACATCAAGAATATCAAGCCCTTTCTTTTGGAACATGCTGCACAACTCCTTGTTCAAGCTCTTGTTCTGTCCAGGCTGGACTATTGCAATGCCCTCTTGGAAGGTCTTCCAGCCAATTCTATCAAACCTTTACAATTAATTCAGTACGCGGTAGCAAGATTCATTTTTACTGAGCCAAAAAGAATACACGTCACACCTCTGTTTATCAATTTGCACTGGCTTCCAATAGCTGCTCACATAAAAGTCAAGACATTGATGTTTGCCTACAAAACTACCACTGGCTTTGCACCCATTGACCTAAATTTGTTACTTCAGACTTATGTGCCCTCTAGAAGCTTGCATTCTGCAAGTGAACATTGCTTGATTGTGCCATTCCCAAGAAGCACAAAGTCACTTTTACGGACTTTTAAATTAAATGTTCCCTCCTGGTGGAATGACCTTCCCAACTCAATCCGAGCAGCTGAGTCCTTAGCCATCTTCAAGAATCGGCTTAAAACACATCTCTTCCATCTTTATTTGACCCTCTAACTTTATCACACAATATTCTAATTCTATTCTTAAAAAATCTAACTACCTTTCTAATCTTTTTGTATTCTATTTTTCTTTTCATTTATTATGCAATTATATCATCTCCTTGAACTGTCACCTTATCGTGGTGGAGAGGTTTGAGTACCCGAATGATCCTGGGAGCTATGTTGTCTGGGGCTATATGCTCCTGGTAGGGTCTCCCAAGGCAAACAGGTCCTTGGTGACGGGCCAGACTAAGAACAGTTCACAAAACCCCTTATGGCAAAATTAAAATCAAGGACCGTGACGTCGCCCGGCATGGCGCAGCCGGGGCCCCACCCTGGAGCCAGGCCCGGGGTTGGGGCTCGTATGCGAGCGCCTGGTAGCCGGGCCTTCCCCCATGGGGTCCGGCCGGGCTTAGCCCGAAGGAGTGACGTGGGGCCACCCTCCTGTGGGCTCACCACCTGCAGGAGGGAGCGTAAGGGGCCGGTGCATAGTGGATCGGGCGACAGTCGTAGGCTAGACCCCGACGACCCGATCTCTGGACACGGAATCTGGCTTTAGGGACGTGGAATGTCACCTCGTTGTCGGGGAAGGAGCCTGAGCTTGTGCGGGAGGTCGAGAGGTACCGACTAGAGATAGTCGGGCTCACCTCAACGCACAGCTTGGAACCACACTTCTTGAGAGAGGCTGGACTCTCTACCACTCTGGAGTTGCCCATGGTGAGAGGCGGAGGGCTGGAGTGGGTTTGCTAATAGCCCCCCAGCTCAGCCGCCATGTGTTGGAGTTTACCCCGGTGAACGAGAGGGTCGCTTCCCTGCGCCTTCGAGTCAGGGATAGGTCTCTCACTGTCGTTTGTGCCTACGGGCCGAACGGCAGTGTGGACTACCCGGCCTTCTTGGAGTCTCTGGGAGGGGTGCTGGAAAGTGCTCCGACTGGAGACTCCGTCGTTCTACTGGGGGACTTCAACGCTCACGTGGGCAGTGACAGTGACACCTGGAGGGGCGTGATTGGGAGGAACGGCCCCCCTGACCTAAACCCTAGTGGTGTTCTGTTATTGGATTTCTGTGCTAACCACGGTTTGTCCATAACGAACACCATGTTCAAGCATAAGGGTGTCCATCAGTGCATGTGGCACCAGGACACCCTTGGCCGGAGGTCGATGATCGACTTTGTGGTCGTGTCATCAGACCTTCGGCCATATGTCTTGGACACTCGGGTGAAGAGAGGGGCGGAGCTGTCAACTGATCACCACCTGGTGGTGAGTTGGATCCGATGGCGGGGGAGGAAGCTGGACAGGCTCGGCAGACCCAAACGTACTGTGAGGGTCTGTTGGGAACGTTTGGCCGAGCCCCCTGTCAGAGAGATTTTCAACTCCCACCTCCGGCAGAGCTTCGACCGGATCCCGAGGGAGTCTGGAGATATTGAGTCCAAGTGGACCATGTTCTCCACCTCCATTGTCACTGCGGCTGCTCGGAGCTGTGGCCGTAAGGTCTCCAGTGCCTGTCGAGGCGGCAATCCCCGAACCCGGTGGTGGACACCGGAAGTAAGGGATGCTGTCAAGCTGAAGAAGGAGTCCTATCGGGCCTGGATGGCTTGTGGGACTCCGGAGGCAGCTGACAGGTACCGGCAGGCCAAGCGGACTGCAGCCCGGGTAGTCGTGGAGGCAAAAACTCAGGCCTGGGAGGAGTTCGGTGAGGCCATGGAGAAGGACTATCGGTTGGCCTCGAAGAGATTCTGGCAAACTGTTCGACGCCTCAGGAGGGGGAAGCAGTGCCCTACCAACACTGTTTACAGTAGAGATGGGCACCTGTTGACCTCAACTGGGGATATCGTCGGGCGGTGGAAGGAATACTTCGAGGATCTTCTCAATCCCACCGACTTGTGTTCCGTTGAGGAAGCAGTGGCTGGGGACTCGGAGGGGCACTCGTCCATCACCCGGGCTGAAGTCATCGAGGTAGTTAAAAAGCTCCTCGGTGGCAAGGCACCGGGGGTGGACGAGATCCGCCCCGAGTACCTCAAGTCTCTGGATGTTGTGGGGCTGTCTTGGCTGGCACGCCTCTGCAACATCGCATGGCGGTTGGGGACAGTACCTCTGGACTGGCAGACCGGGGTGGTGGTCCCTCTTTTCAAGAAGGGGGACCGGAGAGTGTGTTCCAACTATAGGGGGATCACACTTCTCAGCCTCCCTGGGAAAGTCTATGCCAGGGTACTGGAGAGGAGAATTCGGCCGATAGTGGAACCTCGGATCCAGGAGGAACAGTGTGGTTTTCGTCCCGGTCGTGGAACACTGGACCAGCTCTATACCCTTTCCAGGGTGCTGGAGGGTTCATGGGAGTTTGCCCAACCAGTCCACATGTGTTTTGTGACTTGGAGAAGGCATTCGACCGTGTTCCTCGCGACACCCTGTGGAGGGTGCTCCGGGAGTATGAGGTCGGCGGCTCCCTACTTAAGGCTGTTTGGTCCCTGTACGACCGGAGCAAGAGCTTGGTTCGCATTGCCGGCAGTAAGTCAGACCTGTTCCTGGTGCATGTTGGACTCCGGCAGGGCTGCCCTTTGTCACCGGTTCTGTTCATAATTTTTATGGACAGAATTTCTAGGCGCAGCCAAGGGCCGGAGAGTGTCCGGTTTGGGTACCATACGATTTTGTCGCTGCTTTTTGCGGATGATGTTGTCGTGTTGGCATCCTCAGACCAGGACCTTCAGTGTGCATTGGGACGGTTTGCAGCCGAGTGTGAATCGGCTGGGATGAGAATCAGCACCTCCAATCCGAGGCCATGGTTCTCAGTCGGAAAAGGGTGGATTGCCCACTTCAGGTTGGTGGAGAGTTCCTGCCTCAAGTGGAGGAGTTCAGGTATCTTGGAGTCTTGTTCACGAGTGAGGGAAGGATGGAACGTGAGATTGACAGACGGATCGGTGCAGCTTCTGCAGTAATGCGGTCGCTGTACCGGTCTGTCGTGGTGAAGAAGGAGCTGAGCTGTAAGGCAAAGCTCTCGATTTACCGGTCAATCTACGTTCCTACTCTCACCTATGGTCATGAGCTGTGGGTCATGACCGAAAGGACAAGATCCCGGATACAGGCGGCCGAAATGAGCTTTCTCCGTCGGGTGGCTGGGCGCTCCCTTAGAGATAGGGTGAGAAGCTCGGTCACTCGGGAGGAGCTCAGAGTAGAGCCATTGCTCCTCCACATCGAGAGGAGCCAGCTGAGGTGGCTCGGGCATCTATTTCCCAGGGAGGTGTTCCAGGCACGTCTCACCGGGAGGAGGCCCCGGGGAAGACCTAGGATACGCTGGAGGGACATTGTCTCCCGGCTGGCCTGGGAACGCCTCGGGGTCCCCCCGGAAGAGCTGGAAGAAGTGGCTAGGGAGAGGGAAGTCTGGGCGTCTCTGCTTAGACTGTTGCCCCCGCGACCCGGCCCCGGATAAGCGGAAGATGATGGATGGATGGATGGATGCAATTATATATATATATATATATAACCATTTTTTTTTCTGAAATGCATACCAAAAGATAAATAACAGGACACAGATACATAATTTTCATGTATTGATTCATCAATATGTGGTTCTTTTTTTCTGGATTTCAAAAGTTTAACATTTACTTAGATCAAATTTACCTGAGCACTATATCAAACCATGCCATTTAACTACAGATAGTGTAAGAGTTTTAGGTGAACCAGTGGTTAAATATAGCCACATATCTATGAAATTATGCATAGAGAAACTCAAAAGAATGAACTCAGAAACACAAACATGTGCCCTCTGCACTCTGGGCACTCTTGTTTTTGGGAGGTGTTCATTTGCTCTGCCACAATACTTTAGGATCGATATTTTCACGTTCTGAAGGCTTCAAGTGCCAGTAAAACCAAGTAAAAATGCATATGCTTTTCCAAACAGCTGTAATTTTCGTTGCATTGAATGTAGGCGTTCTGCGCATGCGCAGTGTGAAACACAGGACGCTATAACAGGAAGAAGCTCTAGCGTACCAAAGTCGTCTCTCTTTATCGAGCTTGGCATGAATGTATTTGAGAGTAACTCGGGTAAAACCTTTACCCCTTTACGTGCAAACATCGCCGACGCTCCCAGTTTATTATTGTTTCACTTTCACAGCACATTAAACATCACTGTCTTACTTCATCTGGACAAACTGTGCATCAATTGAAAGTTTAAAGACTCTAGCTTCAATATTTGACCAATATTTTGATAAAACATTGTTGCAGTGACAGATATTTTGTGATTTATGTCAGGAGTGCAAAATAATAAATCCGTATTATGCCACATTTTGAATAGAAATTCACCACTCATTCATATTCAGTCACGTCAGCAGTGGTTTAAGAGGGTGAATTTACTCACTGAGCTACCCAGACTGTTAAACCCAAGAGCGGAAGAGCAAAAGAGGCCAAGGCGCTTGAATCTTCAAAAAGTAACAATAATCTTTACTAGAGAAAACAAAGTACAAAACAAACGTAGCAAACTTAGCTACCATTAAACAAAAAAGAGACACAAGGGTCCAAAAATACGAGAACAGTCAAACTTAACTTAGCAACTGGATACACAAGAGGTATAGGCTCAAGACTGAACACAATAGCAGGGAACAAACAGATTTATAAAGGGTCAAACACAGGTGTGAGGAATCAACACTGACGAGCAGAGCACTGAACATGGTACAGGGCGATGACGCCCTCTGGAGGAGCGGAGAGACGATAGGGCTAGAGTTCATAGGGCAAGAGCCATCTGCAGTTCTGGAGGGAACATGACACCGTACTCATTGAGAGTGACCCCTGCAGGACAGGATGAAAACTGCAATGCAGATACGAGCCTATTACACATACATTTCTTAGTTTACTGTCATTGTATGTAGACACATGCACTCAGGAATGTTTTCTTTTTACATTTTTTGTAGATGTCTTCATCTGGTCGCTCTCTGCTTACATCTGAGCTGCAACAAAGTGAAATGGCTCAGCAGTTAAGTTGTGATTCATCATCTGAAGGCAGTGTTTCTGAAGTTGATTCGGAAATTCCAGATATTCCAGAAGATGATCCATTCAGACAGTTTTGATACAGACATGGATTCAGTACTAATGTCAGCAGGTACAACGACAAAGGCTGAGGCACTGCTCATGGTGATGAGTCATGCAGCAAGACATAATATAACAGGGACACAACTTCATGACTTATTACAGCTCATAAATACCCTGTTTGGCAAAGAGGTGTTACCCCGATCAAAATATTTGTTCAATAAGGTCTTTAAAAACAACTCTGACATTGTGGAGTTCCACTTCTACTGCAAAACCTGTAAAGTATACATTGGAACAAAAAAAGACATACAAGAAAAAAAACATTGCACAGTGTGCAATCTGTAGTGCTTCAATTGAAATCAGTTCCTTGAACAGTGCAAGCTTTTTTATCAACATACCAATTAGACCTCAATTTCAGATGCTGCTTGAAAATCCACAGATTCAAAACAGAATGAGCTACAGACACCAAAGGCCACATAATGAGCATGTTATCTCAGACATATATGATGGTGAAATGTATCGAAACTTGTCAAGACCTGGTGGAATTCTGTCAGATCCAAACAATTTGTCATATAATTTCAATTCTGATGGCTCGCCTGTGTACAAGTCTTCCAGATTTTCTATATGGCCCATACACCTGCATTTAAACAAGCTCCCTCCCAAAATGAGATTTCAGAATGTAGTGCTTGCAGGTCTTTGGTTTGGTACTCAAGAGCCTGTTATGTCTATTTTTCTCAGACCCTTTGTTGATCAGGCCAGAACACTGGCATCGAGAGGTGTGTCTTGGAGAAACAATGGAACATGTGTGTACAGCAAAATTGTTGGATTATGTTGTTGTGTAGAGTCAAAGGCAAGACCAGCCATGCAAAACACCACACAGTTTAATGGGTACTTTGGTTGTGGCTTCTGTTTACATCCTGGTACTCTAGTAGAGAAACAGGTGAAGTACACTGTGACTGACACAGAATATCCTGACAGAGAAGCGAAGAAAATGCTGGCAGATATGGAGCAAGCAGTAGCACAAAACAGAAGTGTCAGAGGAGTGAAAGGTCCATCACCACTCATAAACATGCCCTATTTTGATATAGTGTGGGGCTTTGTTCCAGACTATATGCATGCTGTCTTACTGGGTGTCATTAGACAGCTCACAGAGCTTCTTTTGAACAACAGCGATCAACCCTATTACACTGTCCCAACACTATGAGGGTGCTAGAAAACAGAATCAAGGACATAAAGCCACCACACCTGATAACACGACTACCCAGACCCCTTGCAGAATGCAAGTACTGGAAAGCCTCAGTGTGGCGAGCATGGCTCCTGTTTTACAGCTTGCCAGTCCTGAATGGTGTACTTCAACCACGTTATGTGAAGCACCTAGGTCTTCTGGTATCAGCAATATTTCTACTTTTGAATGAGAACATTACCTTCCAAGAAATCAACAAAGCAGATAACATGCTTTTTGAGTTTCAGTTGCTATATGGCGAGGCATCTATGACATTTAATGTACACCTGCTAACTCACCTTGCAAAATCAGAGAAATTGTGGGGGCCACTCTGGGCACACTCAGCATTTGTGTTTGAAAATGCAAATGGTGGTCTTTTGAAACTGGTGCATGGAACAAAGTGTGTAGCTCTGCATATTGTGAACAAATTCCTGTTGCACAGAGCAATACCACTCTTTACTACAAGGTATGCAGTTAGTGAGCAAGTTAAAGAGTTCTGTTTTGAAATGACAAATGTCCGAAGAGTAAAGAGTTTCTCAAATTGTCAAGACACAACTGTTATGGATAGTGGCAGAGTGACAGAGACTACTGATGATGAAAAAAGAGCCTTCATTTCTGCACAGAAACATCCACCAGACGAAATGGTGGTGCACAGGAGAATGGTGCATAAAGGACTAGTTTATACCAGCAAAAGCTATAGCCTCAGTAAGAGGCGCAGAGACTTTTTTGCCAAGATGAGTGATGGTGTTTATGGAGAAATCCAGAATATCGTATCCTTTCCTTCAGAAGGGGGTACTGAAATTGCTGTCCTTTTCAAAGAGCTTCATACAAATGCCTCATTTACTTTATCACAAGGTTATGGGTTTGTGTCACATATCCGACTTGTAAGTGGAAGCCTTTTTTGCCATTGTGTCTGATTTCAGTCGACCGGTTAGAGCAGAAATGCATGGTTTTAAAAGACGTACATTTGTGACTTTCCAAATGCATATGAGAGAGACTAGTCTTAATCACAGATGGTCATTCTGTGAGTTGTTGGTGATGATATAAGCCCTTTCTGTTTAATATGATTTCATTAGACGGCCTAAATGTGAACTTGGGTCATGTGATAACAGGAAGCGGTGGGAGAAATAATATCTAAAGGCCGTAGAAATATCTAGGAGGACATTCGCA
Source organism: Carassius auratus (assembly GCF_003368295.1). Taxonomy (NCBI): domain Eukaryota; kingdom Metazoa; phylum Chordata; class Actinopteri; order Cypriniformes; family Cyprinidae; genus Carassius; species Carassius auratus. Next base: position 88,301 of record NW_020523484.1, read on the forward strand.
CTCAAGCCTCTTTTTCTCTAGCATATTGATCTCCTTTCTCTGGGTGACTTACTTTTTAACATCTGTCTGATACTGTTTTGCTATGAGGCGCCGTGTAGGATTTAAATCAAACTTCGCTTATCAATACATACATAAAACACGTGCATATACACCTATAAATTACTCGCATATACATGCATACTACTGAATGTTCAAAAATACATATATAAAATACACGTGAACACTAATATGAAATCGATACCAATACATATAATGTTAGCAATGTATGCATACACACTTGTGAATAACTTGCGTATACATATAAACTTGACACATGCATACACCTACAGACACTCACATATACATATTAACTTGATCCATGCATATACACCTATTAAACACTCGCACATACATATAAACTCGCTGCATACAAACACAACTGCACATACTCGCACATACATATAAACTTGATCAGTGCATATACACCTATTAAACACTCGCACATACATATAAACTCGATGAGCGCATACACATCCATAAAACACTCGTGCGTACAAAAACAATAACATTTACTAACGTATACAGTTCAGATGAGAAAAACATGTGTACATGTATGCGAGTGATTTCATATGTGGATGTGCGTGAATTTTCAGTATAAACGGAAGGCATTAGAGGTGGGCAGATCGATACTAATATCGATAATATCGATACCGTTGGTATCGGTATTGATCGATACCAACGGGAAAATATCGATACTTAAGTTTCAGTTTCTCTCGTTTTGCGACCTGGCCGTGTTTGTCAAAATGCTGCTGCTGTCACAGAGCAGAGCAAGCTCTCAAGAGTGCTGCTCGTGCTCGACACTGCTCTCCGCCCCCTCTCCTGTGTTGTACCGTCACGTGACTCACCACTAGCGCTACCACCAGCAGTCAGGCGCGCGCACCGCTCAGCCGCGCATTTCTAACAGCAGTCGGTCAGAGGCAGAGAAAGAGGAGCGTTGTATCATGGCTGTATTTTCAGGCCGATCTACCCTTTTTGTGTTAGCTGTGAAAGGGATACTAGTTTCTATATTTAAACTTCACCTAGATGTGTACCAGACTTAATTATTTTTATTATTTTTCAATAGCTGATTCTCCAAGAGCAGTGGATATTACAAGGCGCCTATCAGAAATGATTGTGAAGGACCTGCAGCCTCTTTCCATAGTGGAAGATGTCGGCTTCAGGAATTTTGTATAAGGAGAATTTGTTTTATATTGTGAAGTAAAACTTTGTGACTTTAAGAAAAAAATACTGAAAAGAAGTGCACTAAAGAGGAGCAAATTTTTTTTTATTAACATGCTACTTGAAAAGAGAATTTGTTTTTACATTTTTTATATTTGTGAAGTAATCATTTTGTAACTTTGTTTATTTAAATAAATCAGAAGTAACCAAAAGTTGTTTCTGAACAAAAGCTTTTGTAGTACTGATTAATAACCCAAAATGCAAATCACAAAAACAAATTAAAAGTCATGAAAATTAATTTAGATTTAGGTTGAAGACACATCCACCTTAATTATTAAAAAGTATCGATATTGGTATCGGTATCGGCGATACTGGCCCTGTATTTACTTGGTATCGGATCGATACCAAATCTAGCGGTATCGCACACCTCTAGAAGGCATTTCAGTGTAAACGGAAGTAACCAAATTTGCAATTATGGACTGGGATCTGTGTCATTTCTAATCGTTTGCTCAGTCATTCAAAAAAAAAAAAGTTTTTAATAACAAAACGAAATCGGAATGTTATATGTACCTATATATACACACACATGAACTGGAAGATTCTTGATCAATTTTTTTTTTCCCAAAACTGATACATTTAGTAGATAAAATGTACTCTATAGTTAAAAAAAGGTTGTAAAATGTCTTTATACACTTTGTTTTTGTCTTTAATCATATACTGCAGTGTGGGGCACTTTGAGATGAATTGTCCACAGACCATGCTCTTTTTTTTTTTTTTTTTTTTTTTACAATACCCTTTATTCACGAAACATGTTTTATTAGGTTGTGCTTGATTTGATTACCTTTGATTATCTTGATTTCAAAATTGTGGATTTCAGGAACAGAATGTAGTAAAACTTTAAAACTGGTTAATAAAACAAAATTTGTATCAAACAAGGTTTTTTTTTTTTTTTTTTTTTTTTGCATATGATGTTTAACTATTACACTGATAAAGTACACATCCACCATCCCCTGCATCAGATAATAAAAAAACTTAATTCTGAGAAGGTTGGGTTTACCCATATCTTCATGTATGTGTGCAGTAGTGGCTCATATATAACTTGAGAATGAGTCTCCCCCATTAGAAGAGCTTCTGCAAACTAGGAACAAAATAACAGGCAGAAGTGCAAGTATCAAACTCTGCTGATTTGTAACATATACATTAATTACAAACAAACATTCTCCACATGAACTGTAGGCTCTCATGCACTTCCATGTGAAACCTTTTTTTAAGGAGAAAAAAAAAGTTAAATAGTTGTTACTGCATATGAGTCTTTATATATAGTCCTTTATTTTCAATGACACCAAATATCTCAGACACTGAACATTTCATAACACCGGCGAGTTCAAGGACCATAATATCACACTCGTCAGCAGTAAGTTAATTGGCAGTTTCGATCTAGAAAAAGGTGAGAATTTCACAATTTCACTTCTATGCAATCTTGACGAAACAGTCCCAGTCCCACTTGAGCTTAGCCATTTTCAGAAATAAAACCCTTTCGCACATGAGTTTAAAATATTCTAGCTGAGCCCCAGCGTGAGTTTCTTTAGGCGACCGTTATTTTAGAATGTACCGCCTTAATGTTTCCATGGCGACGCGTCATGCTTGTCATGTGACAACACAGCCACGATAGATCTGTATGACACATGGATCGCTTTTATTTTGTTTTGTTCAAAATATTTGCAAACATACTCACTATATTATGAAGTTATGATATTCCGATTCTGTGCAAATAGCTTAAACACTTAATTCTGAAAATGGCTAAGTTCACTAGTGGGACTTAGTTGGGAACACATTTTATATTTTTTAACTAGAGGCAAAACTGTCTCTCTCTCTCTCCCTCTGTGTATGTGTGTGTGTAACGTTAACTTGCATAGAGTTTGGAAGTTATTTCGTGAAGATTGCATAGAAGTGAAATTCTCACCTTTTTCTAGATCGAAACTGCCAGTTACTTTACCACTGACAAGTGTGATATCACGGTCCGTGAACTTCGCCGGCGGATGATCGCATCGTTTGCGGTGTTATTGATATGCCAGGGCTCGAAGGCCGAAACAAAGTGCGCGATTCAGATTGTGTTTCTGACTGCAGACAGAGACTGCAGGTGAGCAGTCAAAACAAACTGATGGTAATTGATCTTATAATAGTGGGCGAAAAAAGAATATTCCGCAAAATGCTTCAGGTGTAGCACAATCCCGGTCCATGATTGCAAATGCGGTATTTAGACAGGTTACTTCCGTACACGCTTAAACGACTTCCTTTTAAACTGAAACGCCTTCCGTTTACACTGAAATGCCTTCCGTTTATACTGAAAATTCACGCACATCCACATATGAAATCACTCGCATATATACATGTACACATGTTTTTCTCATCTGAACTGTATACGTTAGTAAATGTTATTGTTTTTGTATGCAAGAGTGTTTTATGGATGTGTATGCGCTCATCGAGTTTATATGTATGTGCAAGTGTTTAATAGGTGTATATGCACTGATCAAGTTTATATGTATGTGCGAGTATGTGCAGTTGTGTTTGTATGCAGCGAGTTTATATGTATGTGCGAGTGTTTAATAGGTGTATATGCATGGATCAAGTTAATATGTATATGTGAGTGTCTGTAGATGTATGCATGTGTCAAGTTTATATGTATACGCAAGTTATTCACAAGTGTGTATGCATACATTGCTAACATTATATGTATTGGTATCGATTTCATATTAGTGTTCACGTGTATTTTATATATGTATTTTTGAACATTCAGTAGTATGCATGTATATGCGAGTAATTTATAGGTGTATATGCACGTGTTTTATGTATGTATTGATAAGCGAAGTTTGATTTAAATCCTACACGGCGCCTCATATTTTGCCACTCCGTTTTTGCATTCTTTATTTTAGTCTGATACTTCATTGACACCTCTGTTTGATCATCTTATATTTGAGTCTGATACTGCTTCGACATCTGCTGCGACTATTTTATCCTTGAGTCTGATACTTCATTGACACCTCTGTTTGATCATCTTATATTTGAGTCTGAGACTGCTTCGACATTTCTGTTCGACTATTTTATCCTTGAGTCTGATACTTCATTGACACCTCTGTTTGATCATCTTATATTTGAGTCTGATACTGCTTCGACATTTCTGTTCGACTATTTTATCCTTGAGTCTGATACTTCATTGACACCTCTGTTTGATCATCTTATATTTGAGTCTGATACTGCTTCGACATTTCTGTTCGGCTATTTTATATTTGAGTCTGATACTTCCTTGCTACTCCTGTTTTAATGATTGTTCTCAGCTTTGCTGTCTCTAATGTGTTTTATGTTTTATTTGTATTTATTTTTTTATCTGGTTGCTCAGCCAAAGCACTTTGATCAGCCGAGTGGCTGTTCTCCGGGAGTTCTCCTTTAAGCACTGTAATTTATCAATGTGAATACTGAATGCACTGTATATATTGTCATGGTAGTAATGGTGTCAAGTAATTCCTATAAATGTGAACGTAACATGCAAATATTCTGTTGCAATAATAAACTTATTTCGAACAGATGTTAATGTTCAAGAATGTTTAGTTTATTTATTGTAATGAATTTGTATGAGAAAAATAGTGGTATGTGTTGGCCAAGTATGTACTGCCCTTAAAGAACTTCTTGACATTGCTAACCTAATTTCTATTAAACTTCTTTTTCAGTAATTTAAACAAGTAACTTATTAAATGGAACGTGTAAGTACTGGCTGCATAAATGTGTACAAAATAATGAGCTAAAGTAAATCACACAAGACCATGCTGCTGGACCAGCATCACCAGCAAGTTCATGCTGGTAGACTAGCATCATTAATGAGTCCTTGCTGGTTGACCAGCATCACCAGCAAGACCTTGCTGCTAGACCAGCATCACCAGCAAGATCATGCTGGTAGACTAGCATCATTAATGAGACCTTGCTGGTTGACCAGCATCACCAGCAAGACCATGCTGCTAGACCAGCATCACCAGCAAGACCTTGCTGCTAGACCAGCATCACCAGCAAGATCACGCTGGTAGACTAGCATCATTAATGAGACCTTGCTGGTTGACCAGCATCACCAGCAAGACCATGCTGCTAGACCAGCATCACCAGCAAGACCATGCTGCTAGACCAAAAGACAAAAGACAAAAGATGCATATCTGCGGAGATATATGGATATATTTACTTCATATTTCTTCAGACAGAATCATCATTTCTATTAATTTCCACGGATTTAAGCGATCTGATGATAAACAGCCTCTCCCAGCGATCCGTGTGTGCGTGCAGTGGTCACAGCTTGTGCTGTGTGTCACTCAGACTCTGATTGGGCCTTCCCAATGTCAATCTTAGAGTGTCATATCTGGACACCGCCACTTCGTGTCACATGCTTCCTGCACACTTCCTAGTAGTTATCTGGCCAAAACAACACTGAAACACCTCTGTACACACGAAATATCCGAATAATAAACCCGCGATTACGATAGTAAAGCTTGATATGAGAATTTCTTGAGATCTGGGGCATTTTTATAAAAAAAAATTGAAAATGTACATTGGAAATGCTAACTTGTGCAGCGATGGAAAAGGCTAAAAATACCATATTTTTACAACAGTAAACGACCAAATTCCACCCCTGATCGCTAAAGGAAGTTATTATAAACACTCGATCGGGGTTTAAAGTGAGTTTTGAGTAAAAGTGTACTAATAATTTCATAAATTGTCTGATGTAGTTTGATGCTAACGTTAGCCCCAATGCTACTAATAGCAGGTGCTTTTCTTCTTCATAATGCATTTTTGTCTCAATAATTCACGTAAGGTCGTAAAAAATTTTTGTTGTATTTTTAAAGTAAGACTTTTGATAAATATTGGCTAAATGCAAAGAGAGACTGAAGTGAGATCGCTGCTTTGTTGCTTTGTAAAGCCTGAAAAACCACAATCAAGGCTAATAAAGGTGGAATAAAAACAAAAGAATAATGATAAAAGAATAATGCGGATAATGTGTCGTACCTGGCGGAGGTGTGAAAGACTCGTTTGTTGAGAACAATAGAATCATGAATGGGGAGTTTTGCAAAGCCAACACACGCACAAAATACACAGAAGAGTTTACATGTGAGATCTTACAGGGATGACAAGGGCCATAAATCAATCTGATTAGCCTTCTCTAAAAACACACATGACATGGCCTTAGAAAATATTTAATAAAATTCACAGTTTTACAGATTCGATTATGAATTTTTTTATGAAGTTTTGGAAGACTTGTGGCCTTAGCTTCACTGTGTTTTCAAACTCATTTCCTACATCAACATTTTTTAAAATACATTTAAAACATATGTTTTTAATATTTTTATTTTTGTTTTTATGTTTGAGCTTATATATCTCTATTATCATAACAGTCTGAGTGATTCTGATTCCTGAACAGTAAACTTGTCAGCTTTGTGAACAAAGGTTGATTATGTATCTAGTCAGAAAGAATCATGAGCAGAAACCTTTTTATTTTGGGTATGTAATTTCGGTCTACATGCCAAAAAAGGGGGGTTACTAGTAAGGGGTTAAGCTTCTTCGGTGTTTTCGTCGCTGCGCTCGCCGCTGTTTTTTACTATCTTGAGAATTCAGAGATCGACGAGACTTTCCTGCCCTGAATAATTTGTCACACTGCGCATGCGTGAAATGCGTTAAAAAATTTGACGTGTGTATGTGTAAAGACCTCTAACTAGCTTGCTCTATTCTTTTTTTATTCTATCTGTTTTCTTTTTATTTATTATATTATTTAAATCCCATGCTACGTGTACTGTGTTAACCTAACTGAGACTTGTTATAGCACTTATATATCATTGCTCTTTTTGTTGTTTTTGATTGCTTCCACTGTCTTCATCTGTAAGTCGCTTTGGATAAAAGCGTCTGCTAAATGAATAAATGTAAATGTAAATATAGCAGTGTGGCCCTCGCAATTATTCTCCCTTCAAAGTCCCCTTTGAAAGCATTAATCATGCCGATTGGAACACAGCCATCGTTTCGTTTGTGAGAAGAAACGGCGAGTTTGTCAAGTGAGTTATCTTTGTAAAAACATTCCAAAATACATAGTTCTCATATAACAGTATTGGTAAACAGTGTGTTAGAGGTTTTCACTTGTATTAAATGATAACACTCAAATCATATAGCAAATGATAAACCCAAATAAAGTAACACAAATGTATAAGTGAGTGATTTTGTTACCTGAGAAGATACGCAAATCCACGGCCATTTTCAGCGTTTATTTGCGCATCTTTTCAGTTAACAACAGCTCTGTGTAGTAACAGCTGCTCTATGTGAAATCACGCACCTGACGGAATTTACTGCTGATTAGAGAACCGGCTTTACTGAAGAGATGCGCATTAACGATCGACCGATCGTCATTGGAGCAGCCCTATATATATATATATATATATATATATATATATATATATATATATATATATATATATATATAAAGAAGATATCCACCGTCGCCCAGCAGCCAGCTATCACCAAAGCCATGCACCCTTTTCAGTCACCTGCAAACTGGAGAAGTTGCCCACACAAAAGAGTCCTTCCATCATGCTTCCATCACCCACCCATCAGGCCATCACCCACTACCTCCATAAATTCCCAACAGCATAATAATGCAGTGTAGCTAACAACTGAATTTAAAACATCGTTTCTTCTTATTGCCAGGGTTGACATTGCCAGACTGGGGAGGGCCAGATGTTAAAGGCCCAGGCACAAGGGGGCCTGATGTTGGAGGCCTGAACTTTAAAGGCAATGATCAGGTGGAACTGGAACCCAAGGCGGAGCAGAGGACCACCACAACCGTGCGGACGAGACAGAAGTCCACCAGGGCAGTGCAGAGGACCTCCACAGCTGTGTGGACGAGACAGAAACCCACCAGGGCAGAGCAGAGGACCACCACAGCCATGTGGACAAGACAGAAGCCCACAAGGGCGGCGCAGAGGACCACCACAGCCGTGCAGTCGAGACAGAGGCCCACCAGGGCAGCGCAGAGGACCACCACAGCAGAGCAGACGAGACAGAAGCCCCCAAGGGTGGAGCAGAGCACCAACAACATGGAAGCAGTGAGCACCACTTCACTCTCCGACTTCATCCTCCACATCGTCACCCACATGGATCAGCAGCAGGAGAGTATTGTAAACACCGGACGTGCGATCCAAACGCTGGTGACACATGTGTCCGAGCTCACCCAGCAGATCCATCAGCTGACCCCTCCCGCTGCGCCACCTGCACTGCCTGCACTGCCCGTTCCCGGGAGGTCTTCCATGACCACTTCCGGCCTGAACCACGACTTCCAGCACCAGAGAGTTACTCCTGTGAGCCTGACTTTTGCAGGACTTACATTAACAAGTGTTCCATGCACTTTGCCTTACAACCCTGCACCTTCGCAACGGAAGAGTCCAAGGTCGCGTTTGTTCTCACTTTGCTTTCTGGCAGGGCCGCCACATGGGGGACGGTGGTGTGGGAGAACCATCATCTGTGTTGCGCCTCGTTCAAAGCCCTCTCCGAGGAAATGAACCTCCACAGCTGTGCAGACGAGACAAAAGCTCTCCAGGGCAGAGCAGAGGACCACCACAGCCGTGGGGACAAGATGAAAGCCCACCAGGGCGGTGCAGAGGACCACCACAGCCGAGCAGACGAGACAGAAGCCCACCAGACCGGAGCAGAGTCAAGTCAAGTCAAGTCACCTTTATTTATACAGCGCTTTAAACAAAATACATTGCGTCAAAGCAACTGAAAAACATTCATTAGGAAAACAGTGCTTCAATAATGCAAAATGATAGTTAAAGGCAGTTCATCATTGAATTCAGTGATGTCATCTCTGTTCAATTAAATAGTAAAAAACTAAATAATGATCTGAGATATCATTACTTGGCTGCATAATTTCAACACTATCAACATCAATTCCATGTGACAGTATTAAATAAATAATTTAAAACGACACCTGACGAAAAACGTGACAAATTTCTGGACTTCTATAAGGAAACAGCCAAGCAAACAAAACTACATAAATGTGATAATAGATACATGAGACAGATAATAGATACATGTTTTTATTTTATTAGAATTTTTTTCATTATTCCCAATTATTTAGATTCACAATTTATAATAGTTGTGCAGTCTTTACATTTTTTATTTCAATGTAGAAATTATCTATTCATTTCATTTTATATTTGGACAGATTTGTTACGTGACAGCATTAGTGAAAGTTTCTAAAGGGTCAATATCATGACATCTGCATCTCCTGCGCTCCATCAAGCCACTCTTATAATAGCAGTCATCACTCAAAATAATGCACGACTCTATTATCTGTATAGCATGTGTGTAAGACTCTAATACAATTATGAAGTAATAATTTTATGACAAATAAATATTTCAGTGAGTAAAACTGGCTGTGTCTATAGTAGGCTGTTATGGACTACACAACATTTTTATTTTATTTTTAAATAATTTTTTTAATGATTATTATTTTAAATTATTGTCCCTGGATCAGTACGATTCTCTTTTAATAAAGTAGCGGTGGTAGCAGACATATTTTGAGTATCAGTTCTGGTTGAAAAGAAGCGATCTAATCCTGTTTACATGAAATAAGCCTGCTCCCGAGCAGGTTTAAGCTAACGGACCTGTTGCTATGAAAGCAGCTCCGGGATGAGCTTCGAAGAACCAAACGATCCAAGATCATGCCAAATCGTCAACATTCAAATCCAGCTAACTGAGTTAGCGATGTACGAAGAACGGGCCCCTGGGCCCCAGTTAGTCAAATATAAACACTAAGACTATTTGCAATATTTCTAGAGAGAAGAGTGGTGCCACCCCAGGAGGGATGAGACAATCTTTTTTCAACAGGTCAGGTCTGCCCCAAAAGCTTGTGCAATTGTCTATGAAACCTATGTTATTCTGTGGGCACCACTTAGACATCCAGCCATTGAGTGATGACAATCTGTCATGCATCTCGTCACCACGGTAAGCAGGGAGGGGACCAGAGCATATCACAGTGTCTGACATCATGCTTGCAAGTTCACACACCTCTTTAATGTTATTTTTAGTGATCTCTGACTGGAGAAGTCGAACATCATTAGCGCCGACATGAATAACAATCTTACTGTATTTACGTTTAGCATTAGCCAGCACTTTTAAATTTGCCAAGATGACAGGCGCTCTGGCTCCCGGTAAACATTTGACTATGGTGGCTGGTGTCTCTATATTCACGTTCCGTACAATAGAATCACCAATAACTAGAGCACTTTCATCAGGTTTCTCAGTGGGTGCATCACTGAGTGGGGAGAACCTGTTTAATGTTTTGATCAGAACAGAAGAGCGGTGTTTTGACCCACGACTACGCTGCCTCACTGTCACCCAGTTGCCCTGCTGCTGGGGCTCTGTTGCCGGAAGCGAACAATATACAGGGATCCCTGAGCTAGACGCATCCAAAGCCGTATCTAGAGCCCTAACATTCTTACTGTCCAGATTCCCGTAAGGCCCTACAGCGGTTTCTGGGGTTCGCCAATTTTTATCGACGTTTTATTCGTAATTTCAGCCAACTAGTCTCACCTCTGACCGCCTTGACCTCCCCCAGTACTCCGTTCAGGTGGTCTAATACAGCCGAAACTGTATTTCCCAACCTCAAGAGCCGCTTTGTTTCGGCTCCCATCTTAGTAGCCCCTGATCCCACATGGCAGTTCGTGGTGGAGGTCGATGCATCAGAGGTGGGAGTAGGTGCAGTTATTTTCCAACGTGCTGCCTTAGACGATAAAAGTCAAAGTCTAAGTCAAAGTCACCTTTATTTATATAGTGCTTTAAACAAAATACATTGCTTCAAAGCAACTGAACTACATTAATTTGTAAAACAGTGTCTCAATAATGCTAAATGATAGTTAAAGGCAGTTTATCATTGAATTCAGTTATGTCATCTCTGTTCAGTTAAATAGTGTATGTGCATTTATTTGCAATCAAGTAAACGATATCGCTGTAGATGAAGTGACCCCAGAAAATCCCTGCGCATTTTACTCCCATTGTTTATCTCTTGCTGAACGCAATTATGACATTGGTAAAAGAGAATCATTGGCTGTCAAATTAGCTTTAGAGGAGTGGCATTACTGGTTGGCAGGGTGAGGGGTACCTTTAATTGTTTGGACCGATAATTATTACTTAGAATACATTAGAACTGCCAAAAGACTCAATTCCAGGCAGGCTCGGTGGGCACTTTTTTTCGGCCGGTTTGATTTTTCTCTGTCATACCGCCCAGGTTCCAAAAACGTTAAACCCGATTCTTTGTCACGTCTTTTTGATCTCTTTTTGCCTCTGCCTGGATGCCCACCGAATCATTTATTTGTGACGGAAGAGTTACGGTCTGAGGTTTTTCAGTGGGGTCACTGCTCTAATGTTGCTTGTCATCCAGGGATAAGCCGAACCAAGGGTTTAGTTAAGCAATGAGTCTGGTGGCCACTTATGGCTCTCGACGTTCACAATTTTGTTTTGGTTTGCTCAGTTTGTGCCAGTGGTAAGTTGTCTAACCGACCTCCAGACGGGCTTCTTCAACTGCTGTCTGTCCCTTCGAGACCCTGGTCACATATCGCTCTAGATTTTGTTACCACCCACCCGCCGTCTAATGGCATGACGTCGTTTTGATAGTAGTGGACCGGTTCTCGAAGGCGGCACATTTCATTCCCTTGCCCATATTACCTACAGCCAACAGGGACATACTGACAACATATTACCCATGTTAGGGACATACTGGATCACTCCCTTATTTATGATTACAATCAGCAGGTAGGCCTGTCTGGGAACTCCAGGAGGCGTTCCTAGAGGGGGGGTACTGTCACGGTTGGTAAACCGTGATCTCTGGGTTTTTCACTATGTGGGTGAAGTCTGTGTGTTACGCGTCAGCACTGATTGTTTCTTCTTTTTGGCGTCTCCGCTAATTGTCATCAGCAACAGCTGTCACTCATTACTCCTCCGTATATATTGCACTGTCTAGCGTCTTGTGTTTGTCGGATTGACCGTGAAGAGATGTTCAGATCAACTTCTCACGTGTTGGATGAGAAACGAAATGGACTAAACTGTGACAAAACAGTGACAAAACAGATTTTTTTTTTTTTTTTTTTTTTTTTTTTTTGGAAAAGTAGAACTTGCATACATTTGAAAAGCCAGAAGTAATCGTCAGTTCTGCATTAGGATGATTATTTTTATTTTACCTTAAAATTACATAGACTTAATTTGATTTAAAAATCACCTGCTGTTTCATTCATCCAATAAAAAATTTCCAGGGTAATGATTCACATCTGTATTTTTTTACTTGAGACAATAAGTTATTTATTATTCATTGGCTCAAGTAAAAAGATATATATAGAGAGATCATTACCCATAGATCATTACCCTAATCTTTTTTTCTTTTTTATTATTGGATGAATAATAACTTTGCATCTTTGTTTTATTCACACCAACGTTATTTGATTTTAACATTTTGGAATAATGTATTTATATAGCGTACTTTTATTTAGTCTCACTGATAAAGACCAGGTTTTTTTTTTTTATTTAAAACCAAATTTAATTAAAAACTAAAACAAATACTGAATGCTGATTAAGAAACCTCTTATTGAATGTGTGTTGATTGTGTTGTTTGGATTGTAGAACTATGCAGTTGTTGCCTTTAATATCACATGGTTACAGTTAATCTTTTAATTTAAGGGCAGTTCTATAGTTTCAACCCAATTCAAAAACAAAAGCTAAATGCTGATGTCTGTACCATCTGTGTTTGTACTGAATGCAGGCTACTTACTGGGCAGTTACTGCTGTTAATTTCAGATGGTTACAGTTATTGTTTTCAATAGCCAAAAGCAAGTTTGGCCTATTAAAAACCAAATAAACATTTTGTTTATGCATACTTCCCTTCTTTCTTGTTTGTTGCTTAAAAGATTTTAAAAAATCTGAAATCGGTATCGGAATCAGACAGTTTGCTTTTAAAAAAAAATCATAATCGTGCATCCCTACCCAGAACCCCGTCCACTCATCACATCTCACTGTTGGATTCATCACTTACCGCTCGGCTCGCTTCCCCGCAGTTCCTGTGCCACCCTCTCCTGTTGCCAACTCATCACAACACTTCGGATCCTCCACTCACATGCATCTTCTCAGACTGTGTATCCCCGGCCAAGTATCACCTGTGTTACTGTCTTTATGTACTGTGTCATTTATTTTTATTAAATACCCATACTCCCACTTGCTTCCTGCCACTTCTTTCACCAGTCGTTACAACTATACACAAAATAAATATGACAGTAACTCATGCAAACCCTGTTAATGAATCACTGTCTTCTTAAGTGAAACAATAGGCATATGTAAGAAAAATACAAATACCAATATTTTAATCTTGAGCGTCATGTTCACTTTGTGTGGTTTCTGAAGTGGTCCTGTCCCCTTGCATTATATGGACTAAAAATCTTTGCTTGTGTTCATGTGAAGAAAGAAAGTCATAAACATCTGGTATGACAGAGGTTCAGTAAATGGTGAGAGAATTTTCATTTTTGGGTGAACTAACCCTTTGAAGAGCAAGATGTGATGGAGAGGCTAGAAATATATTCCAGACAGAATACATTAAGAATGTGTTGAATTAATGAGGAGAGTCATATAATTAAAACATACAATGTTAATGTTTTTAAAGGCCACTTTATTTGTGTTGGCTATTCAACTTCACTGTCTAAAAGGACAATTACTCTTTTAAATGTTTATTTGGGGCATTAAGAGTTTTTTTTTTTCTTAGCAAATATTGATAAATAATTATTTGTGGTTGATTAGATTAATTAATGAGAAAAGCATGTAATTATTAAGATTAAAAAAAAAAATCACTGGCAGTCCTAATTCCCACTTATTGATTCAAATAATGACATATTGCAAATACAACTTATCCACCACCAGATAAGAACATCACTAAACATGAATAACAATTTGTGATGAGTGGGGCGGGGCCGAGAGCCATGGGAACAGGAGCGAGGCTGGTGGAGTTATTGGAAATGAGCGACACCTGCTCGACTGGTCTCGAGTCCCACGGAGGAGATGGAAGGATATAAAACAGGAGCGACGACAGTGACGGATGAGAGTGGACCGGGCCTGGCTTTTAGTTGTGTTTGGTTTTTATTTGTGCGCATCAGTCGCCCATGAGGGGCTGATGCGCTGTTTTGTCTTTATTTGATTATTAAAGTTGAATTTTGATTGTCAAAAAAAAAATTCTGGTTCGCGGTGCCTGGCGGTGGCACTGGACGGCCCTCGGCTGAGGGCATGACACTCCTCTAGTGAGGGCATAAATCCTCCAGATTTGGGCAGCCGGCAGGAGTCCCCCCTTCCCTACCCCAGGTTTCAATATGCTTCCTCAGATTTGAAGGTGAACTTTTGAAGCCAGATATTTACCTGATGAAAGTCATAACTGATGTAGAAATGTGTGTGTTTGATGCATGAAAACAATGATCATTAGTTCTCACGTCAGGCACACACATTCTGACAACGCTTCTATTTACCATATTTAATGTGCATAAAATAAAATAAAAATATAATTAACTTTTCAAGATCAAATAAAATTGTAAGGAGTTAAAAGTACTGTTTTTCTTCAGAAATGTAATCAAGTAAAAGTACAAGAAGTCAGTTTAAATTGTATTTGATTAACAGTACAGATCCCCCAAAATAATACTTAGTTACAGTAATTAAGTAACATTACTCAAGTATTTTACACCTCTGGATCTGAACTCCTGGTCTCCTCTTTCCTTGCTCCGCATTCCTGTGCTGTAGCAGCCCCATGACATATGCTATGTACTTGTTTAAGTTGTTTATTTTAAATACATTTAAGAAGCTGTGACAATTCTGTTTTTTGCTTTGTCAGTATGGTGTTTGGAGTGTAGATGGGGAAAAAAAGTAATTTAAATAAGTTTATCATAAGGCAGCAACATAATAAAATGCTGAAAAAAAAATGAAGGGGTATGAATACTTTTGCAAATAACTGTATGTTGGCTTCCAATCATTATGAAAACAAGATATTTTAGGTGAAACAATTATTATGCCACATTTTGTTTAGCACACATTCCATTTGTTACTTTTGAAAGGTCCAAACAAAACCTCAGAATAAGCAAAATCAGTGATTGTCATAAAATACAGTCTAATTTTGCTGAACTGCGTAACATGTTTGATTATAAAAACAGTTATTAAAATGGATGTCTAAGTGGTGCCCGCAATATAACATAGGTTCATAGACAATTGGACGAGTTTTGGGGGCAGATCAGACCTGTTGTAAAGAGATTGTCTTCATCCCTCCTGGGGTGTTGCCGCTCTTCTCTCTAGAAATATGGCACATAGTCTTAGAGTTTAGTCTTAGAAGCAGACAGACTGGCTAAATCGACCATCTGTTAGCTTCCTCACGCCACAGAAATCTGTTAATTTTCAGCACATAGAGACTCTTTCACCTAGATATCACAGTATAGAGACTGTGTCTGTTCCCCAAACTAGAAAATACAAAAAACATACAAACCAATTTAAGAGTAACAATTTAATTCACGTTCAACAAATAAAAAACGGATGTAATGTGGATAAACAAATGATAAAGCTTGGCTTAAATTTTTGCTCTAAGAGTATTTCACAAAGTGTTTTAGTGCTAAAATTAGCTCCTAAATTTGTGAAATGTTAGGAGTAATGAAGATAACTAAGTCACTTTTATGTTTGCATGTCATACTATTAGCCATGATTTTTCTTCTAATTAAAAGGCTGTTTAGATGCATATTACCAAAATTGTATTAGTTGTATGGTCGCAGAAAAAAAAAAAAAAAAAAACACGATTTCCACATGAGGTGGCGAAATCACGGTCCATAACAGACAAAACCCTTTACGACTAATCAGTAGTTCACTAGTTCACGCTTACATATAATTAGCTGAGGTATGGTATGCGTATTTGGCCTGCTGTCCGGGGAAGGGCTCCGAGCTCGGGAATGGCCCGAACCTAGAGTACCCCCCCTTCCCCGTATATTATAAAGTGAACTTGATGTGAGGAGATGGGGTGGAGGAGGGATGCTGATAAACCGTCAATGGATAGAGGTAAGTCAGCGATATTTATTCTATGTGTTGGGGGATTACTTGATTGTGGTCCACCTGTGATGATTAGGCTAAGCATCTGACGCGCTCCTCCCGAATCTTTATTGATAATTACATTTCACTAGTTCACGCTTACATATAATTAGGTGAAGTATGGTATGCGTATTTGGCGTGCTGTCCGGGGAAGGGCTCCGAGCTCAGGAATGGCCTGAACCTAGAGTACCCCCCAAAAAGGCAAATGTACAAGAGGACAGCCGCCAGTTTAAAGAATGCCCCCCCAAAAAAGCAGAGTACTGGCGGGGCCTGATTTGGTTTCTGAGAAATCATTCTCGTTGGCAGGCTGGAAGGGCCTACGTACTCCGGAGGGAGCGACTTGGGCGTTGGGAGAGTAGGCCCTACCGGCTGCAGCTAGTGAACTACGTGGTTATTGGCACCCGGTTGGTAGGGCTCGAGCCGATGCTCAACTGGAGCTTTTTGGCGTTGGAACGGTGAGCCCTACCAGCCGATGAGGAGGAGCAGCGTGGTTGTGGTGCCCGACCGGGAGGACCCGAGTTGCCTCGACCGGAATAGGTCACGGTGTCGGCGTACGGGCCCTACTGGCTGATAGCCCCTGCTATTCAGTGGGTGAAGGGCCTAACGCTGACCGAGAGAGCCCATGAAGCCTCCGACAGGAGATTGAGACTCAGGCTGACGGACGTCTGGGTCCTCTCGGTTTGGCAAATAAAAAGCTTTTGGGCTGGCTGACAAGGAGGACTATCGCGACATCCGAAGGGAGATCCCGATTCACGGCATCGGATGGATGAGACTCTCTTGCAGCCGGCAAGCATAGGCCCGTCTGGGACACTCTCGCCAGACGTCTGAAGGGAGCACACGCGACAGACGGGTAAGCCTCGGCGGACGTGGAGGGTTGGAAAGGAAAACCCGACTGGGAGGACTCTCGCAGCATCCGATGGGGCCTCTAACTCAGAACATCGAACGGGTAAGCCTTGCCAGAAGGGGTTAAAAGATGTGAGAGTAGCTGAGGGTAGCTTTTTTTTTTTTTTTTTTTTTTGCAGGATTTGGCGAGAGGACGAGAAAATATGACACAAACCTGCAATAATTAAATGTTAAATAACACAAATGTATCTAATCCCATTTTATTTACTTTGCTGCTGTCCTTTGATGATCCAGTTCAACCATACTAATAAGCAAAAATGACTTTAGATAAACTAACAATTGTGCTTCATTGTTTTTTTTATTGCTGAAGAGTGTTGAATCTTCTTCTCCTGTGTGCTACTGTACAGACTTGAATTTACTTTTCCTTCAGCCTGAGGTTTATTCTTTACACTTTTTGGTGTGAAAGGGCTTTTACATTTGCTATAAATAGAACTTCTTATATTAAAAACAATCAAGCCCTGCTCATATTTAAAAAGTAACGCAAAAGTAACGTAATGCATTACTTTCCATAAAAAGTAACTAAGTAACGTAATTAGTTACTTTTTTGGGGAGTAATGCAATATTGTAATGCATTACTTTTAAAAGTAACTTTCCCCAACACTGCTCGTAGCGTCGGACGGTTAAGCCTCGCCTACCGTCAAATGGAAAGGTAAGTTGCATGGCCGAGAGACTGTTACCGATGTCCAAAGGGAGCACACACATCGAACGGGTAAGCCTCGCTGACCGTAGAGTGGAAACATAAAGCAAGTCTGTCCAGGAGGCTCTCGCCAGCGTCCGAAGGGAGCACACACATCGAACGGGTAAGCCTCGCTGACCATAGAAAAGGAAAAGGTAAGGTTGTCTAACCGGGAGGCTCTCGCCGGCGTCCGAAGGGAGCACGCGCATCGAAAGGGTAAGCCTCTCCGGATGGCGGACAGAAAAGGTAATGATAGGTGGCCAGGAGGCTCTTGTCAGCATCCAGCAGGGACAAAACTGGGTTAGCCTCGCAGGCCGTAGCATGGAAAAGGTAAGTTTGTGTGGTCGTTAGGCTGTCGTCAGCGTTTTATGGGAGTTTGCTACTCCCGGCAAGAGACGGGTAAGCCTTGGCGACCGTAGGAAGGAAGGAGGGTTTATTTGTGTGTTTGGTACTTGCAGCATTGAACAGCTTGCTTGTAGGTTTGTAACCTGAACCACATGGTAAGGTCGTGGTTGGCTGGCCAGGAGGCTCTCGCCAGCGTCCGATGGGAGCACTCGCATCGAACGGGTGAGCCTCGCTGGCCAAGGGTGGAAAAGGTCAGGTTGTCTGGCCGGGAGGCTCTTACCTTCGTCCGACAGGAGCTTAGCTCCCAGATAGAACGGTTAAGTCTCGCTGGCCAAAGGAAGGAAAAGGTAAGGTTGTCTTGCCGGGAAGCTCTCACCTACATTCAATGGGAGCCCTGACTCTTTGCATTGGATGGGTAAACCTCTCCGTACGTAAGACAGAATGGCAAAGCAGGTAGCCGGGGGCTTTCACCTACGTCCGAAGGGAGTGTGAGCTCCTGGCAACGAACGGGTAAGCCTTGCTGGCCGCAGAATGGAAAAGGTGAGGTTGTCTGGCCGGGAGGCTCTCGTCAGCATCCGATGGGAGCTCAAGCTCTTGGCATTGAAGAGAGAAGCCTTGCCGGCCATAGGATTGAAAAAGGTAAGGTTATCTGGCCGGGAGGCTATGGCCAGCATCCGGTGTCTTTTTATTTATTATTATTATTATTTTTTTTAATATATTTTTTTATTTATTATATTTATTAAAATTTGCGACACCAGATGGGTAGTCTCTCCAGCCATCGGAGGGAAAATAGAGATTGTTTTATCTGCGAAGAGCCCGTTAGTGTTCGGAGAAAGCGTAACTTGCGGTATTGGATGGGTACATCTTGCCATCGGAGGGAAAATTTGTTTGGGCTGCAATGTACTCGTTGGTGTTCGATAGGTAAATGTCGCCTTTTTTTTTTTGGGTTAATCTGCCTTTTTTAATCGGGTAAGCTTCGCTGGTGGTCGGATGTAAAGTCCAAGATTGATTAAGTGGGAAAGCATCTGGCAGGATTTTAATACTTGCGATGTCAAACGAGTAAGCTTTGCTGATAGTTGAATGGAGAAGTCAAAGGTTGGTTCAACCGGGAGCCCTCTTGCAGCACCTGGCAGGGAGTTCGATACTAAGGATGATTCGTTTGTCTACGAGGGTAGATGCTGTGAGGCTTACTTGAATAATTGTTTAGCAAATCCAATGAGCTGCTTCCGATAATGAGTCCGAAAAATCTTGGTGCAGTCATAGTATCCGAAATTAAGCGTGCAAAAATAAATTGGATTTCCTGTGCCAGTGTACCCCAAATATGTGCCATGTATCGGCGATGTGGTCATTGTCAGCACGTGAGATCGATGGTACATATCGACGATGTAATCATGCATGGGTGGAGTAAGAGAAAGATTCTTTATACTGTCTGAGCTTACTATTTGCCATTTTGACCATGCAGGTGCACGAAAAGAGCCTATGGAATCACCAATAATCGAAAAATATACTTTCGGACATACTGATACACTGGTATTAAGTATAAATACTATATTTAAATACTGCTAGTTCATGTAGTCGGCACTACTGTCATCTCGCTTGTCCTATGAATGTGTTTTTTTTTTTTTTTTTACCTACGGGCTCACATCATCCTTTGAGAGCACGGGCAAGCGGGAAATGCAGTGCTTAGATGGGATAACGGAGCGGTTTGATAGCCGAATTATGGTAGGCCGCCTAATAATTATTATAAAAAACGTTGGTTGGAGAATGGGCCTAATATTATCTTGGCTATTGTCGATACATGATGCTATCACCGCAACCTCGGATGCATGGCATGCATTTAGGCGGAGGTGACGTGTGGTATTTTTTTATTTATTTATTTTTTTTAAATATATATTTAGGTGTAGGAAAGGCTCCTGCGGGAGCAGACGCTGCTACGGCAGTGGGGAGAACGGGAAAGGCTCCTGCGGGAGCAGACACTGCTACGGCAGTGTGGAGGTACAGGAAAGGCTACTGCGGGAGCAGACACTGCGCGGCAGTGAGGAGGTATAGGAAGGCTCCTGCGGGAGCAGACACTGCGCGGCAGTGAGGAGGTATAGGAAAGGCTCCTGCGGGAGCAGACACTGCTGCGGCGGTGAGGAGGTACAGGAAAGGCTCCTGCGGGAGCAGACACTGCTGCGGCGGTGAGGAGGTACAGGAAAGGCTCCTGCGGGAGCAGACACTGCTGCAGCAGTGAGGAGGCTACTTGCTTTGGCTGCTGTAGATGTTGGCTGTGGAAAGACTAAAAAGTGTTAGTAACATTTGATGGGGCAAGCTAAAAATGGATGGGTAGCCTACTGTGTTACCAGCTTACCAATTTGTTGCCTGATTTGACAATTCCTCAGGCCTTGTCCACCTTATTATGTTCCTGTTGGAAAAGCATCTTTCCTCTCATTTGGCCTCCGGGCTCTTTAGACGGTCTCCCGAGCGGATATGTTTGGAACGCTGTTTTCACGTTGTATTATGGACTGTGGAAACATAGGCTTTTGGAAACGATTGAGCATGTTTAGTCTTGTAAGGCGTTGTACCGAAAGACATGATTATAGCAGTAACGTTAACCCCTTACCAAACACCCCCCATTTTTGGCATGGAGGCAGAAATTACATACCCAAAATAAAGATGTTTCTGTTCATGATTCTTTCTGACTAGATCCATGACCAATGTTTGTCCACAAGCTAACACTTTGACGTTTACCGTTCAGGAATTGGAATAGTTTTCCTGACATGATGGAAAATTATCACTGGAATGATGTTTTATCGAAATATTGGTCAAATATAAAAGCCAAAGTCTTTGGACTTCAATTGATGCGCGGTTTATCCAGATCAAGTAAGAGAGTGATGTTTAACGTGCTGTGAAAATGAAACGATAGTAGACTGGGGCCGTTGGCGATGCTTGCAGCAAATGGGTTAACAGCAGTTATGTGCTATTCGCTTCCAAGTGGTTTCTAAAGATATTTACTTTCCGGTTTTTCCGTATTACGGTCCTTAAAAGGCGATGGTAATTTTAATCACACTTGCTATCCTGCATCAAAACATGAGGGCAGATGCGTTTTAGATTAATTTTGAGTGATCACGCCAGTGAATGGTAAAATAGGTCCCTAAATGATTTGGTCCTACCAGAAGACTTGTATGGAAATTAAAATTTAAAATAAAATTAAGCATTTAGCAGGCGCTTTTATCCAGAGACTTAAAAGTTTTTTTTTTTTTTTTTTTTGGATCTTATATCTGTATCATTTCGGTGAGGTTTAAATGTGCACGGTAAGTGAATGTAACAATAACCCTGACAGCAAGCAGTTTCGGCCCAGATCCAGCCCACCTCTGGCCCGCATGGATTTCATGCGGGCCAGATGTGGGCCGGATCTGGGCCAACACTATGTTGCTGTCTGGGAATAATAATAATAATAATAATGCATTTTATTTGTAAGAACAAACGCCAAAAGCAATACAACAATTCATTAAAGACAGACAGTCTTGAATAAATGTGACTTAATCAACTTTTTAAAATCGCCCAATATTGGTGCATATCTGACGTGGAGAAGAAGTACATTCCATAGCTTAGGGGCTTTATATGAAAAGGCTCTTTCCCCCATGGTCTTTAGCTCACATTATGGCTGGTGAAGTGAAAGAGAGTTAGTAGAGCGAAGAGAGCGTGATGGAATATCAGGACTGATGAGTTCACAAAGATACTCAGGTGCAGTCCCATGAAGTGCCTAGTATGTTAAGATAAGAATTTTAAAATCAATTCTCACGTTTACGGGAAGCCCGTGTAATTGTGAAAGAACCGGTGTAATGTGTTCGCGAGAAGTACAAGTGTGCGGCAGAATTTGTATATACTGAAGCTTGCTCAACGATTTAGCTGGAAGGCCTGAGAACAAGGCATTACAATAATCTAACCTAATGCTTTGGCTTCGTGGTTAAAAGTGGCATCATCATCTGAAGGAACGGTGTATCTGTTGTCCAAATCTATGCGCGATCCACACCCCGGATCAGCGGGTGGCGGTAATGCACCTTTACGTTGGTTTGCCAAAACCGCCATAAAACACTAATAGAAGAAGACGGAACTACGTCATGACGTCGATTAACAAAACTTTAGCAGCGAAACTGCTTTTGGATGCAACACTTTGGATGCAAACTGCCGTAAAAATCCAATGAAGAAAAAGAAGAACCTGTTTTTAGCGTCTTCGCCTGGAAATGTATTGGTCTGCGCCGCTAGAGGAAGCGGCCTCAAACTGCCACTCGGCCGGAACGCCGTGGTGAAAGACTGAGCCGTGGTGAAAACTGTTCAGCCCAGGCTGGTTGGATTCTTTCTGCTGCAATCCAGCGCTTGATGAGAGCTCGGTCTCGGGCGGCACGATCGTGTATCGAGCAAGGCGAGCTCGGAGTTTGCACGGTCTATTGGCCACGATGTTTGGCTTGGCGAGGATAGCAGCTGTCGCGATGACACTTAATGCTGCTCAACGGCCGTGTTTGGCTGGGTAGAAATGATCTCGGATCCGGCAAAAGCAGCAGGTCTTATAAATCCCCTGTGTAGCACTCTTTGTTGGTACGAAAATTGGGTCTGTGATAAGGTGACTGACGAAGCGAACCAGCATGCTGATAAACCGTCAGTGGATAGAGGTAAGTCAGCGATATTTATACTATGGGATTGATTACTTGATTGTGGTCCACCTCTGATAATTAGGCTATCTGACGCGCTCCTCCCGAATCTTTATTGATAATTACATTAATTAGTACTTTGGGCAGGACATCTATATGCTCACCTAAAATTCATTGACCTAAAAAATGGCTTAGATATGTATGTAGTAACTTTACATGGCAGCTCAATGTAATGTTAGTGTAGAAAAAATTGTGCATGTTTGTGCGGAGTGTGAAAGCTGAACAGTAGCTTGATTGGGCTACTGTGTGACAGATGGAGGCAACGATGTGACATTTGCTCTTAAAATACTTAAAAAATTACAGATAAGAGTAATGCATCTTTTGTATCGGTAAAGACTCTAAGTTTATTTTTGTGCACTAAGAATAGCAACAAAATTTTGTGCTTTTGTAAATTAATTAAAGGTAACATGATCCGCTTTCCACTGTCTTGGACTATGTGAACTTGAGTGTGTCACTTCGAAACTCTGTGGATGCTTGCCGTGTTAAAGATATGAAAAATATATCTATAGAGAGTGAAACTTTTAAATGAACCGATTTAAACAGAAAACAAATATTCTCACATTATGTAATTCATATGAAACATGCATACAAGTGCTGCAGAGATGAGTCACTGTCGCAGACTTAAACCGAAAAAAGAAAGCACTAGTGTAACAATAAATAACAACATTACAATAAATTAAAACCTTAATACAGTTGCTGATTTTCCCTAACAGATTCATAATTATTATAGTTGCCAGTGCACTGTGGGAAGCCTTTTTTGTGTGTATGTTTGAGCGCTTATTAGGCGATGTAGGCAATTAAAGGCTTATTATTAGGATTTATATGGTTTATTAATAAAAGTGTGACTAATAGTCAACTAATGCTAAAAATGAACTAAAAATCTTCAGACGAGGGCAGCCCTAATGCATACTGACTAATTGTTTATGAGAAGCATACATATGACAGCTGAATATATAGGTACTTGTTTAATTGGTGACACTAAGCCTGCCTTTTAAAATCTTTATTTGAATGTGGAAATTAACATTTTTATTTTAAAACCTTTATTTCAATATAGCAACATAATATTGCTTTTTACAATAGTTCTATGAATAAATCTCTGACAGAGACTATCAGCCAATCACTGTGTGCATATTTTGTAAGTATGCTGAAATCATCAGTAGCAAAGAGGTCAACAACGCCATTACTCTTAGCTTAAGACTTCTGTCTATTCCTTAGTAAAAGTTTGTCTCAGCAGCTTTGTGAATAAGTTTTAAGGAATAACTCTTAGCTAAACCCTTTACTGCTATTTAGGAGAACTCTTAGGCCCAATCCCAATTCTATTTTATATCCCTTCCCCTTCCCCTACAGAGTGTCAAGGGGTAGGGGAGAGAATATTCCCCTAAGGATTGGGACACCACTACCATGACGTCACACGCCATCATTCATTGTCTAGCTCATACAATACACACATATACTGGTGTGCTGGTGTGCATTAGAGCATTTAATTGTCGTTCTGTTTTAATGAGCTGCTTACTGACACACACACACATATCGGAAATCAGGCAGCTCACACATCCAGGAGAAAATAAACTTGTCAATGCTGCCCCACGACTTTTATTAAATACAGTTTAAATACTGAATCGCTACATTATATTTTCTAGTGATGAGAGGATACAATCGCTGTTTTTAAGTAAACTCACTGTAAAAACAAACGCACAGACGCGAATACATGCAACTTACATTTTTCTCTCTCTCTCTCTCTCTCTCTCTCTCTCTCTCTCTCGAATAGGAAACATTTTAGAAAATGGTTTAGCGATTTCTAATATTGGGGGGATTAGCCCCCATCAATGTCTACGGCAGTTATCGCCCTGATCAGACATATGCTGTGGCACTATCATGCAGTCTGTAATACGACGTTAGTAAATATTAGCGATTTTCTGCAAACATTTCTTTGAGTAACATGACCATTAGTATGAACTCACAATTGAATGTAACATAAAACAAATCATTACTTTTCGTTAAAATCTTTATTTATGCCAAAAAAAGCTTACATTTATGTGTCTTTTTGTTCGCTGTAGCAGCCATGTTGCTGAGATAATTCATACCCCTTCGTTTGAAGTGTGGTCCCGAAAAATCTTCGTTTGAAAGGCTATCTGGCCCTTCCCCTTAACCCTGCCCCTCCAACCAAAAGAGAATTGAGACACGCCTACCCCTTCACGTGAACGGGAAAGGGGAAGGGCTAAGGGGTAGAATTGGGATTGGGCCTTAGTGGTAAGATAAAATGTTTTGTGAATACGGGCCCAGGTCTCTTTCTATGGAAACACTTTTTGTAAATGATATGATCGCTGATCATAAATTAGATGTGCTCTGTCTGACAGAAACCTGGCTAAAACCTGATGATTACATTATTTTAAATGAGTCTACCCACCACCAAGATTACTTTTATAAACATGAGCTGCGTCCAAAAGGTAAAGGCGGAGGTGTTGCTACAATCTGTAAAAGTATATTCCGTATTTCTCAGAGGAGGGCTTCAAGTATAACTCGTATGAAATATGGTGCTTCATATAACATTATCCAGAGAAACAAATGTTAATAATAAATCCTATGTGATGCTTGTACTAGCTACTGTATACAGCCCACCAGCTCACCATACAGAATTTGTTTAGGAATTCGCTGATTTTATATCCAAGTTAGTTCTGGCTGCAGATAAAGTTTTAATTCTTGGTGATTTAATATCCATGTTGATAATGAAAAAGATGCATTGGGATCAGCATTCATTTGAACTCTACTGGGGTTAGACAGCACGTGTCAGGTCATACTTATTGTCGAAGTCATACTCTAGATTTAATACTGTCACATGGAATTGATGTTGATGGTGTTGAAATTATGCAGCCAATTGATGATATCACAGGTCATTATCTAGTCTCGTGTTAACTTCATATAGCTAAACCTGTAAATTCTACTCCTTGTTACAAGAATGGTAGAACCATCACTTCTACCACAAAAGAGTGCTTCGTAACTAATCTTCCTGATTTATCTCAATTCCTTAGCACATCCAAAAACTCAAAACAACTTGATGATGTAACAGAAACTATGGACTCAGAAACCATTGCTCCTATACTCTTAAGGAAGATAAAGAAAAACAGTCTGATGCCGTGGTATAATGAGCACACTCGCACCCTAAAGAAGCAGCCCAGCAAAATAGAGAGCAGCTGGAGGAAAAATAAATTGTAGGCATTTTGTATTGCTTTATTTGAAAGTTCACTATCCTATAGAAAAACATTAAAAACAGCTAGATCTGATTATTTTTCATCTCTTTTCGAATAAAAAAACATAACTCCAGGTATTTATTCAATACTGTGGCTAAATAAATGAAAAATATAGCATCAACAGGTGTTGAGGTCACCGGTGGACTTTGTACTTTTTTGATAATTTTAATTAGCAGGGATATTAGGGCCTTAATGTGTGGTGGTAATTACTGTGTGCATGAATATTTGCACTATGAATTGAAGTGGTTATTTACCATGTGTGTGCATCTGTAGTGGTTTTGTTGTTGCTATTTTTTAATCTGCCCTAATTGACTCTTTTGACATCCACACATGGACAAACCTGGCAATCTGCTTCCTTTTTTATTACTATGCCCATATTTGGACTGTGCTTCCTCCCCTGCTAATGTGACTTAATCTGTTTATTAGAACTCGTCACCATGCACCACCTTTCTGCCCAAATTTAGGCGATACTTCCTGTCGTTGAGTTACTTTATTATTGCCTGTGCCTTGCTGCTGATGATTTGAAATTAGCAACTAATTGTTTAACCACTGGCCATGCCTTGGTTGAAGGAGATAAAAACTGGTTCTTTAGGAGAGAGCGAGGGAAGGTGCCTGGTGGTGGTTGATCTGCTGCCATTGTGTTCAGGGGACTCTCCCATTCTACAAATGAAGCCCAGGTTCCTAAGCCTCTCTGTTTTGAATACCGGTGTATTGCAGCTGGATTTCTTTCAACGCTCTCTAATGTTGCCTTAAGGGCTGTAATATTTTATTACCACACAGTGTGAATGAGGACAGCTGACGTGAGGCCTCCAGTCACTGAACCTTGACCTCTTTAATGGGTTTTAGAGACTTTCTCTTAGAGGACTTTCCTTTACATTATTATTTACTATTTAGTGCTTGCTGGCCCATTAATAAAGTGTATTTTGTATTTCAACCTTGGAGGAGGGCGAGTACCTGTCAGATCAGTTCACATTGAACTTAAGACCAGGCCCAATCCATCAAGAGATCTATCGGCAGGTGTGCCGCAATCTACAGTTGACATTTGCCGCCATCTGTACTGAGGCTGCGGCTCTCCAGCAAGAGCAGCAACATGGAGAAGACCACGCATGGGTCAGATGGGCTACGACACCCACAGCAGTAGCCTCACCAGTCAGCACCCTAAAATGCGACACACCTGACCTGAGTCGACTGAAAAACGAACTCCAGGCAGAACTTTTCAAAGAAGTGGAAGAGCAACTGAAGGGTTTAAGTGCCATTGTTGAGGAACTCCGCAAACAGATATCACCTACCCACCTATTGGCCAGTCAGTCCACTTTCACACCTCTGCCGTCACACCCCAACTGCACATTGGTCCAACCGTTAGACCAAGACCTCAACAGATATAACCAGGCAGGGGGTCCTTCCAATGGGATGCTGAGGAGACTGTATGCAGGGACTGTGGAGGAGTGGGGCACATCCAGAGGTATTACCCAACTAGTCGCAGTTCGACTTAGGGGCCCCAGCCCCTGTGAGTAAAGCCTTCTTTACAAGACATTTTGGGGATATTGACATGAACTGTGCCCATGACTCTCCCCGGTTAACTTTACAAGCTGTTTATGTATTGCAGTTGTTGATTTTGCCACTGGGGGTGTCCATGTTCCACAGAAGGGAATGGTGGTATTTGAAGATGGTTGTATGGGAGCAGACCATGCCATTCTAGGTATGAATGTGATTTGCACACTGTTGGGATGAATTGGCCAAGGGTAAACAGCTTTTAAGTCTCTTGTGTCACCTGTAGCACGTCAAGTTTGGGAACAGGCCAGAGGGTGACAGCTGAAGGGCACGCCATCCCATTTCAAGGGTTTGCTAGACTGCCACGGTAACCACCAGTGTTTATCCCCCCTGAGTCTGAGATGCTGGTATGGGGCTCCAACTTCAGGAAGGAGCCCCAAAGGCAGTCCACAATGCATTAATTGAGGACCAGGAATGGGAGTGGTATGTATGTATGTGGTATGTCTTTAGTGGCGGTGAGAGGAGGTAAGCTGCCAATGAGAATGTGCAACCCAAATCCATATCCAGTAAAG
Source organism: Carassius auratus (assembly GCF_003368295.1). Classification (NCBI taxonomy): domain Eukaryota; kingdom Metazoa; phylum Chordata; class Actinopteri; order Cypriniformes; family Cyprinidae; genus Carassius; species Carassius auratus. The sequence continues at coordinate 116,586 of NW_020523484.1, forward strand.
GTCCCACTGCGCCGACCATTGGCCAAGGTTACGCAGACTTACAAGTGTGATGTCCATATGTTCAAGTTCAAGTTGTTTCATGTCATCAGCAACCAAGGTGTAGCAACTGACCCTCAGAAGACAGCTGTGGTAAGGGAATGGCCTATCCCACAAACCATCAAACAAACCATCAAACACATTTCTGGGTTTTGCGGGGTATTATAGGAGATTTATTCATGGCTTTTCACAAATTGCTGCCCCTCTTCATGCCTTGCTGAAGGGAACGGCCACTTCTCAACAGGAAAAAACGAAGGTGAATTGGACCGTAACCTGCCAGGATTCTTTTTACAGGCTAAAAAATCCTTGGTGTGTGCCCCAGTCCTTTGCAGCTCCTGTGGACCTGGAAAGCTGCAAATATGCTTCCACCACCACATGAACGAAGTGCTCCTCAACATATCAGATAGGTCCTTCAAAGTATCTTGGAGAGGTGAGGTGTCCAAGTCACATCATCAGAAACATGGCTTTTCATACCACTGCTATGCTGATGACACTCAACTCTACCTCTCATTCCATCCTGATGATCCGACAGAAGCTATTCCCATCTCAGCTTGTCTAACAGACATTTCTTCCTGGATGATGGACCATCACCTTCAACTCAACCTTGCCAAGACTGAACTGCTTGTGATTCCAGCAAACCCATCATTTCATCACAATTTCACCATCAAGTTAAGCACATCAACCATAACTCGTTCAAAAACAGCTAGAAGCCTTGAAGTTATGTTTGATCAGCTGACTGTCTCAAAACACATTGCTAAAACTGTCCGATCCTGCAGATTTTCTTTATTCAACATCAAGAAGATCAAGCCCTTTCTTTCGGAACATGCTGCACAACTCCTTGTTCAAGCTCTTGTTCTGTCCAGGCTGGACTTTTGCAATGCCCTCTTGGCAGGTCTTCCAGCCAATTCTATCAAACCTTTACAATTAATTCAGAACGCGGCAGCAAGATTAATTTTTACTGAGCCAAAAAGAATACATGTCACACCTCTGTTTATCAATTTTGCACTGGCTTCCAATAGCTGCTCGTATAAAATTCAAGGTAGTGAGGTTGGCCTACAAAACTACCACTGGCTCTGCACCCATTTACCTAATTTTGTTACTTCAGACTTATGTGCCCTCTAGAAGCTTGCATTCTGCAAGGGAACATCGCTTGATTGTGCCATCCCAAAGAAGCAAAGTTCACTTTTACGGACTTTTAAATGAAATGTTCCCTCCTGGTGGAATGACCTTCCCAACTCAATCCGGACAGCTGAGTCCTTAGCCATATTCAAGAATCCGCTTAAAACACATTTCTTCCATCTTTATTTGACCCTCTAACTTTAACACTCACTATTCTAATTCTATTCTTTAAAAAATCTAACTACCTTTCTAATCGTTTTATATATTTTTTTTTTATTTTATTATGCAACTGTATGTGTGTGTGTGTGTGTGTAAAGACCTCTAACACTAGCTTGCTCTATTCTTTTTTTTTATTCTATCTGTTTTCTTTATATTATCATATAATATTTAAAATCCCATGCTAGGTGTACTGTGTTAACCTAACTGAGACTTGTTATAGCACTTATATATCATTGCTCTTTTTGTTGTTTTTGATTGCTTCCACTGTCATCATCTGTAAGGCGCTTTGGATAAAAGCATCTGCTAAATGAATAAATGTAAATGTGAACAGGTAAAGCGAGTCCTGCATGAGTGGGAACGTATTGTAATTCATGGAAATCAAATGCAACGCTGTTTCACCGACCCAAGCACTGGTGAGATATACTGGCAAGTGTTGGTTCCAGAGCAGGACGCACAAGAGCTATGGCAACAGTTTCATGAAAGCTTGGGTCATCAAGGATCAGAGAAGGTCTGGTCAGTTATGAGGAGACGGTTCTATTGGCACAGCATGCTGAAGAGCATGGAGACCTGGACGGCAACTTGTCCTCCCTGTCTCCGGCAGAAGCCTGGACCTGAGGTAAGAACTCCCCTGGCACCTATTTCCACGTCCTACCCCTTTGAGGTATTGGGAATAGACTACCCTTTCACTGGGAAGACCAGGGACCCTTTCCCTTATATCTTAGTCATGACTGACCTGTTCTCAAAGTATGCCTTTCCAGTTTCAACAAAGGACCAGTCTGCAACCACTACAGCCAAAGCCCTGTACAGTGCCACAATCCAGGTGGTGGGGTGCCCAGAAAGAATCCTCTCCGACCATGGGGGGGCTTTTCAGTCAGCAGTAATGGAACAACTGTGCCAGTTGTATGGATGCAAATAGTCCCAAACCACCCCTTACCATCCTCAAGGTAATGGTACGTGTGAAAGGTTTAATCAAACTTTGATGTCTCTCCTTGGTTCTCTTTCAGAAGCTGATCAGAACCATTGGCCACATAATCTTCCTGCGTTATTACAAGCTTATAATAATGCCACCCACGGTTCCATTTTTATAACGCCTTATTTCATCATCTTTGGTCCACATGCATGCCTTCCAGTGAACTGGGTTGTAACCTCATCAGTCGGATTGGATGAAGCAACACTACAGAACTCTGACACAAGCCTACGACACGGTAAAGGTGAATGCTGAGAGGCAGCAACAGAAGGACCAGCAAAGGTACAATCTATGGGCCAAAGTGGATTTGCGTCTGCCAGGGGAACGTGTCCTTCTGAGGAATTTCCGCAGGCGTGCAAGGGCAAACTGGCACCGTGTTGGAGCCCCACTAAGACCGTTCACTCTTTAATGAGTTTTAGAGACTTGCTCTTAGAGGACTTTCCTTTACATTATTATTTACTATTTAGTGCTTGCTGGCCCATTAATAAAGAGTATTTTGTATTTCAACCTTCGACTGTCTGTTGGGTTTCTGTGGCTGGGACCTGAGTCAATTATTTAACATTGGTCACTAGGTGACATTGACATTTCCCAACAGCACAACAGTAATGACTTTATGAACTACTTTACTTCCAAGATCGATACTATTAGAGATACAATCATTAGCATGCATCTGTCAGCTACAGTATCGCATCAGACAGTGTGCTATAGATTCCCTGAGGAACATTTCCACTTATTCTCTAATATAGGAGAGGAAAAATTGATTAAACCTAAATCATCTAAACCAACAACATGTTAGACCTTATTCCATCTAAGCTCCTAAAAGAGGTGCTTCCAGAAGGTATAGATCCTCTTCTGACTATTATTAATTAGTACATTTCCCCAAAATCTTCAAACTGACTGTAATTAAGCCTCTCATCAAAAAAAAAAAAAAAAAAAAAAAACAACGACCTCAAATAACTAGTTAACTGCAGACCGCTCTCAAATCTTCATTTTCTGTTCAAGATACTAGAAAATGTAGTATCCTCGCAATTATATTCCTTCTTAGAGAAAAATGGTATCTGTGAGGATTTCCACTCAGTATTTATACCTTATCATAGTACTGAGACTGCTCTCCTTAGGGTTACAAATGACCTGCTTTTATCATCTGATCATGGTTGTATCTCTATATTAGTGCTATTGGATTTTAGTGCTGCATTCGACACTATTGACCACAACATTCTTTTAAATAGACTAGAAAACATTGCTGGCATTAATGCAAGTGCATTAGCATGGTTCAAATCTTAGTTATCTGACTGCCATCAATTCGTTGCGGTGACTGAAGTGATATATCGATCACAAGTGCAGTATGGAGTACCTCAAGGCTCAGTACTAAGGCCGTTACTTTTCACGCTTTACATGTTACCAATGGAGATATCATCAGGAAGCACAGTGTTAGCTTTCACTGTTATGCTACTCAGCTCTATATTTCTTCGAGGCCCAGAGAAAAACATAAAAAAAAAAAAAAAAAAAAAAAACGGAATGCATAGTCAATATATATATATATAAAAAAAACGTATAGACGAGTATTTTCTTACTGCTTAATTCTGAAAAAAAGAGGTGTTTATTATAGGACCTAAAAACTCATGTGAAAAGTCATAACCTAGAATACGGTCTAAGACTTGATGACTGCTCTTGTCAATTCTCCGTCATTAGGTAGGAACCTAGATTTTGTTATTTGATAGCAATCTTTCCTTTGAAATCCATATTTCTAGTATTTGCAAAACTGCAGTTTTCCATCTCAAAAATAATTCCATCTCTTTAACCAACACACAATGTTCCTGATACATCGTTAGAACAATGGCAGCAAATATTAGTCTGTTTCTCTCTTATTCCGAGGTCACCGTAGCCACCAGATCCAGTCTGTATCCAGATAAGATGGTCACTACAGTCACCTGGATCCAGTACATATCCATCACAGAGGGTGGATTAGCACCTAGGGAGGATCTCAATAGCCCTGAATGTCAGTAGAGACCAGGACAAGTAGATAAGCCCCAGAGAAAGATTCACAGTCAAGACCATATCTCTTAGACAGCCATAGGGTCAACACCACAGGAAACAGATGACTCTTCTGCACAATCTGACTTTTCTTCAGCCTGGAATTGAACTGCTGGTTTTGTCTGGCCAGAGGAGAACTGTCCCCAGACTGAGCCTGGTTTCTCCCAAGAATTTTTCTCCAATCTGTCACCGATAGAGTTTTGACTCCTTGCCGCTGTCGCCTCTGGCATGCTTAGTTCAGACAGGAACCACTTTGGCAAGTTTACTTGAGTTTATTGAACACAATTTATCTTTGGTGGTATGGTTCCTTATGGGGTTTCTTGCTCCCAAAATAATTGAACATACAAGAGCTTTAAACATTAACACCCCGGAACCATCAGCTTGGAAATACATGACAATTAAGTGAATAATGAATAAGGTCTTTAAAGCAAACTGTGATAATCATGATGTGGCAGTGGGACGTCTATCCTGTTGCCTGGTTATGAAGATGAGCTGGACAGGATTTGTTGTGAAACCTGGCAACCCTGATATGAACGCACATGCTGGGGATATACTTCTAATTACAGGAGCGTCTTTACTGATAAGATGTGCATGAAAATCGCATTCGATTTTTTGCACAGCCCTACTTGAAAGCCTTAGTGATCTGAAACAAAGAAGACGACAACCAGAAGGTGCACAGTAATATGCTCATGCTTATAAGGGGAGGGAGGGTTGTGAGCCGTTTGAGTATGCTTACCGAGCAGTGGTGCCACGTATATATGTCCTTGTCTAATAGGAGAGTGGTAGTGATTGGAGCGATGAAGGATGACCGCATCAGCTGGTCGCAGCCTCCATGGCCTGACTGAACTAATACTGTGCTAGATTTGGTGACACTTAATTGCACAGATGTTATTTAAACTAAATTGGGCAGGATGATGACATCCTTGAATTCAATGATGAACTGCCTTTTTGCTTTATTGACACACTATTTTCCTTTTTAATGCAGTTCAGTTGCTTTGTTATAATCTATTTTGTTAAAAGCACTATATAAATAAAGGTGACTTGACTTTCTTATATAGGCTGTTACTTATAAAAGAATACATATGCTCTAACTATACTGTTAGACCTTACTGAAAAAAAAAATGTAAAAGGATTATTTTATTTGTTTATTTTATTAGTAGTGCTTGCCCGAGGCAAAGCATCACTATTATTATCTCACATACTTATTATTCTTATAGATCCGTACAAATTTTGGCGCGTAACTAGTCCCTCAGTTTTTGTCACAGACCAACGAAACAGGCGTCAAATTGTGCGGCCTATTCGGGAATGGTGTGCTATGACTTTTATAAGCGATCGGTTGTATGATGTTCGTCCGGCGGGCGAAAAATCGGGCGACAAATCCCATAGACAATGCATTGGGGCCAAATTTGACGGATCATAGCTCCGAGAGAGAATTTAGCAGAAACACGTGAATCACCACATTTGGAGAGGCTGTCAGGCTGTGCGAGAACATACCCCGTATTGGGGTATAAGTTGTACCCCTGAGGCGCAAGAGCCCCCTAAATTAGCCCCTAATACAAAGTATAGGGAGGGCTTTTCCTGAAATTACATAGGGATTTTGTATTGAATATAACTCTGGATCACAATATCATAGAGACAAGGGGGTGGGCTCATTTTAATCAGACAACCAATCAGACTCTCAGGATTACTATGAAGCTATCAAGCCACGCCCTAGCAACCATATAGACTGCCTTAGTAACAAGCTCCATAGACTGTCATTGAAAAATATTAAATTCATATCTTTGGATAGATGTGTCATAGAAACATGAGGGTGGGCTCGTTTGACTCAGGGAAGCAAACGGCATATCACAAATCACCTTCAAGTCTTCCTAGCTACGCCCTAGCAACCATTTAGCGCACCTTAGCAACACAAAGCATAGAGGGATATCTTAACATCTGAAAGACAAAGAAGCATGGGGGTTGGTCTATATTGTCAAGCAGCCTTTGGAGTATCATCATTGGCAGCTACAATGCCACTCCCTAGCAACCAACCAGAGTACCCTAGCAACCATTTTCAAGGCCTATTTCTCTGAATCAGAACATTGTATAGACATGAGGGTTGGTTTATATTGTCAAGCAGCCTTTGGAGTATCATCATTGGCAGCTACAAGGCCACTCCCTAGCAACCGACCAGAGTACCCTAGCAACAGTTTTGCATGATCTATATCTCTGCATCAGAACATCGTACAGACATGGCCGTTGCTTTTTTTGACTCATGCTAGCAAACTGGACTTCCAACATGCTAGCCATGCTATAGCTACATGCTAATAGTGATTAGCTAAGTACCCAAATGGGCTAAGAACTCTATAAAAACTACATAGCAACATCATTGCAACCTCCCAGGACACCATAGCAACTGCCTAGCAGCCAGCCAAAATACCATAGCAACCACATAGCAACACCCTAGCAACCGCCCCGATTACCCTAGCACCCACCCTGGGTACCCTAGCAACGGCCCTAGCAACCGTCCTTGGTACCCTAACAACCTCATTGCAACACCCTAGCAACAGAGGGGCGAGTTTTGCCACTGCAAGCACCACTCACATTTTCTTCAGGAAATATAAATTCTAGTTGCATTTATTATACTTCAATAATTGTTTGAGAACTTTTTACTTTAACAAATAAGGATTTATTGAAGAATCAAAATGATATATAAATCTTGTAAAATAATATACATGTACATTTAAACTTTATATTAATTAGTTTTGTTTTTATAATAGTGATTTGTTTAAACAGTGCTACAGTATTTCTTTTGATACAGATAATTTTACATTTTAAAATATAAGGCAGGTTAATTTTGTTTGGTAAAAAAATAACATAGCATACCATTAAAATAGTAACATCAAAACTTAACAATAGCCATATATTATTTCTAAATTTTTTTTTTTTTTTTTGCTCATTCTAATAAGAAAATAAAACAGTAAACTAATACCACCATGTTTTATCTTTAATTGATAATTTCCTTCTATCTGGCAGCAATGCTTTAAAAATATTTTTGTTTAAATTTAATGATACAGATGGCATATTTTGTAAATGCCAGGGTGGAAAACAACTTCTGAGTCAAGTCACTTTTATTTATATAGCACTTTAAACAAAAAAAAAAATATTGTGTCAAAGCAACTGAACATTAATTAGGAAAACAGTGTGTCAATAATGCAAAATAAAATAACGTAGTTCATCATTGAATTCAGTGATGTCATCATTCAGCTCAGTTTAAATACTATCTGTGCACGGGGATGGGCAGTATTTCAGATACATGTATTTAAAATACGTATTTGAAATACAAAATACTATTTTGTATTTTGTACTTTAAAAGCCTTTGGAAAAATTCAAATGTAATTTGTATTTAAATACATTTAAGACGAGTATTTTTGTATTTTCAAAATACTCAAAATACTTTGAGCCAGTCAACCTATTTTTCAGGGTGCTGTTTTCATGCATCAACTAGTTCAGACCAGACACGCCCCTCCCCCCCAACCCCAACATTCATCCACGTGAGCTGCAGCTGTACAACCCAGCCTTGGATCGGCAACTTTTCTGGAATAAAGTGAGGATGTGCTACTTGTTGATTAAAGTAGCTTGTCAAATGTGTTTGAATCATTAACATTACTGCATGTCAGAGATGGGTGATATCATATGACAATATCGTAGATTTGTAGCGATGGTATAAATTATGAATCGGTGGAACTTTTTCTAAATCTTTTACATAGGACTTCCCGCTTTCTCTTTAGCTTTGTGCAGTTGAAGCCTTGTTTATACTTTCACAATTCGCATGGCTCTACGCCATGAACCTGCTTACTGCATACGCTCCTCAGTTAACCTACAAGGCTTTTACGCTTGACGTGCTCTCCGTTGTATAATTCTGTGAAACGACAGAGGTCGACTCTGAGTAATTGTTCTCCAAACCACGAAAAAGCAGCGATGAGAGGAAGTAGTTTGCCGAATAATTTGTCAAACATCTCTTATACTGTCTACGTCAAACACTCGTCTCGTGAGAAGTTTGTAAATAAATGGATTTCTTTACATGTAAACTGATTAGGTTATGGGTCATTTTGACGACACATGTGAAAAAGTTTTTTAGTACACTCCTTAAACCCTAACCAAATCAAGTTAAACCCAGTAAACTTTAAATTGTGACTCGTGACATTAGAACAAAACATATTAATATGATAACATATGTATAACACTAAATTGAACAATACTGTGTTATATATGGTTTTTAATTCATTAATTATTTTATTTCAATTAACGATTGTATTAAACACCTACCATTACTTTATTCATTATTTCTGCTATGCAGGCTCATTTTGTAAATGTAATCATTTTAAATTTTACAAACATGGTGCTTTATGAAAATGTAACTGGACACATTTCCAAATTGTGATTGTGTCTACCCATCTATGCAAATGTTTGTTTATGTAGAGATTAAATAATTAGGTTAATCATTGTCTGTCTACATGTAACGTTTGATCAGGCTCCCGTCCACCAGAGGGAGTCTTCACCTGAATTCTGAACTCTGCCACTTCCTGTTCCTGCCACATCAGTTCCTGTCTTGTCATTTCCTGTCACCCTGTATTTAAGCCATGTGTTTGCTATGCCACATTGCAAAGTATTGCCAGTTCACTGCCTTACTAAGCGTTTTTCATGTTTCCTTTGCTGATTATTGTTATGACCATTGCTTTTGCCTTTTTGACTCACGTTTTTGGATTACTGTTTTGGATTTGTTTGCCATTGGACTGTTTTGCCTGTATTTTGACCAAAGCCTGTGACCTGACTACGAGTTGTGATTACCATTTGGATTTTTTCAGCAGACCATTTAATAAAGACCCGCTTATGGAATCTACACAGCCTAAATCCTCCTCACAGAATACTTCGCCTGGCGCGGATCCAGAGGATGTCTCTCAACTCCTTTCTACCATTGAGTATCAAAAGGATCTGCTGAATGGTTTTCAACACCAGCTACTGACACTGCAAGCCAGCAACGAGCATTTAACACAGAACATTCAGTCTCTTCCTGCCCCAAGACCTGACCCGGTAAGATTTGCTTTACCTGATAAATTTGATGGCTCTCCTGATAACTGCTCTGGTTTTCTACGTCAATGTTCTATCTATTTTTCAAACCAACCTGAAACATATCGCCAAGACCATACAAAGTGCTCTTTTATCATGACTTTGCTTACCGGGAAGGCTTTAGAGTGGGCTACAGCTGTTTGGGATCATGATACACATGTCCAGCAATCTTACAATTACTTCACCCAACTAATTCGTGATGTCTGTCAATATCCTGCTGGAAGCATGGATGCAGCAACTCAACTGTCCCAGTTACGTCAAGGTAACAGACCTGCTTCTGAGTGGTTTTAATGATGTTGCTTTGAAGCACCTTTTTCGTTCAAGTCTGTCTGCTAAGCTTCAAGCAGAATTACTATGCAAAGATGACTCCCTTGACTTCTCTCAGTTTGTTACCCTTGCTATAAACATTGGTAATGTCTTACGTACACAACCCAATCCTAAGTTTAACATTGCTTCATATGTGCCTACTTCTTACTCAATCAGCTCTGCTTCTACTGTGGTGGATCAGGTCATCACTGTTCCAACTGTCCTGTTAAACCTGCTATCAACCCCTCTTCAAGTTATCAAGTGAATCACATGTTCAATACTTTACAGATCAGTTTATGCTTATCACTTCCCATCATTTTGTCAGTTGTTAATCAAGACCACCATTTCTCAGCATTAATAGATTCTGGAGCAGCTGCAAACGTGATTCATCAAGATTTAGTGAAGCAGTTGAACATTCCCACAATCAAATGTGAACCACCTATTGCTGTTACTGCCGTTGATAATGGTCCCATTGGTAAAGGTCATATCACTCATCAAACACTCCCCATAAAACTCAGAGTTGGACTGCTTCACACAGAAGAAATAACTCTCTATGTAATTTCATCACCACGAAACAAAGTCATTCTAGGATATCCATGGTTGTCTACCCACGACCCACAGTTTTCATGGAAGGAAAAGAAGTTAGTCAGCTGGTCACCTCATTGTCTTGCTCACTGTCTTGAACTGCAAAACCAAACTTACAGTCTGCACTACCCATCTAGCCAAGAACACCTTTTCATTACCAACTAACATCCCCAAGGAGTATGCTGACCAAGCTGAGGTATTTAGCAAAGACAAGGCCACCAAATTGCCACCTCATCCGTATATACCCACTGTCCATTCCTGAAACCAAGGCCATGGAAGAATACATTGAAGAAGCTTTATCTTATGGATTTATCAGACGATCCACTTCTCCTGCAGCATCTGGCTTCTTTTTTGTTGACAAGAAAGATGGCGGTTTAAGGCCTTGCATTGACTATCGAGCACTCAATGCAATCACAGTTAAGAATCACCATCCCTTGCCTCTTATTCCTTCTTCTCTGGAACAATTACGAGAAGCTCGCTATTTCACTAAACTGGACCTCAGATCGGCCTATAATCTCATCAGAATCCGTGAGGGGGATGAATGGAAGACAGCTTTCCTCACCAGTAGGGGGCACTACGAGTATTTGGTTATGCCTTATGGATTGGCCAATGCACCTTCAGTTTTCCAGTCCTTCGTTAATGAAGTCTTCAAAGATCTCTTGTATCAGTATGTGATTGTCTATATAGACGACATCCTGGTCTACTCATGCTCTATGGAGGAACATATCAGTCATGTAAGAACTGTCTTGTCACGTCTGCTCCAAAATGTTCTTTTTGTTAAGGCTGAAAAGTGTGAGTTTCATGTCACATCAACCAAATTCCTTGGATACAATATTAGCCATGCAGGAGTAAAGATGGATGATACCAAAGTAAAAGCTGTCTTGGACTGGCCCAAACCCAACAATGTCAAGGAGTTGCAACGATTCCTAGGCTTTTCAAACTTCTACCGTAGATTCATCCGTGACTTCAGTACAATAGCTGCACCTGTCACATCACTACTTAAAGGAAAACCCAAGAAGCTAGTATGGACAGAGGCAGCTACATCAGCATTCAACAGGCTCAAGTCCAGTTTTACCACAGCGCCAATTCTTAAGCATCCTGATCCTACACTTCCTTTCATCGTAGAGGTAGATGCCTCCGACTGTGGAATTGGTGCTATTCTTTCTCAGCGTCATGGAACACCAGGTAAATTACATCCATGTGCATTCTTCTCTCGAAAGTTAACTTTGGCAGAAAGCAATTACGACATTGGTAACAAGGAATTGCTATCCATCAAGGCTGCTCTTGAAGAATGGAGACATTGGCTTGAAGGTGCTCTTCATCCTTTTCAAGTCATTACAGACCACAAAAACCTACAGTATATCAAGGATGCCAAGCGTTTGAATCCCCGCCAAGCAAGATGGGCACTCTTCTTCACTCGATTCAATTTTGCAGTTACATACCGGCCAGGGAGCAAAAATAGTAAGGCAGATGCATTGTCACGTATCCACGATTCTGCTGATTCACAGATGAGTCCTGAAACTATTCTACCACCCTCCATCATCATGGCACCCATTCATTGGGATATTATGGAGGAAATTCAACGTGAACAACATGAAGAGCCATCCCCTCCAGAATGTCCAGTTGGGAAAATTTTTGTTCCATCCAGTCTTCGCAACAGAATCATTCAATGGGTTCACACTTCTCTTGCTTCTGGACATCCTGGAATTAATCGCACCACTGCTTTAGTTCGAAATACCTTTTGGTGGCACACATTATCTGCAGATGTCAGTAGCTATGTAAGTGCTTGTCCAATCTGTGCTCAGTCATGAACACCTCGGCAATTGCCTGCAGGATTGTTAGAACCACTTTCAATTCCCCAGCGACCTTGGTCACACCTGTCCATTGACTTTGTCACTGATCTGCCTAACTCACAAGGGTACACAACCATCGTTTCTCTAAGTCTTGTCGTCTCATTCCATTGAAAGGTATACCCACTGCTATGGAAACTGCACAAGTTTTGTTCAATCAAGTATTTAGGATTTATGGATTACCTGATGATATTGTTACTGATCGAGGGCCGCAATTCACATCACGTGTTTGAAAAGCCTTTTGCAGAAGTTTAAACATCAATATCAGTCTCACTTCTGGATATCATCCTCAAGCAAATGGACAAGTAGAGCGCCTTAATCAGGAAATTGGTAGATACTTGAGATCATATTGTAGCCAGGAACAGGAAAAATGGAACATATTCCTCCCATGGGCAGAGTACGCCCAAAATTCTCTCACACACTCTTCAACTGGTCTTACCCCCTTCCAGTGTGTCCTAGGATATCAGCCTCCTCTATTCCCCTGGTCTGGAGAGCCATCGGAGGTGCCTGCTGTGGATGACTGGATCAGAAGAAGTGAACAGGTCTGGGACAATGCTCATGTCCGCCTCCAACGGGCTATTCGTTCTCAAAAGATCCAAGCTGATCGACGCAGACGTCCTCATCCTGAGTTTCAGCCAGGTCAAATGGTATGGCTTTCCACCCATGACCTACGCCTGAAAGTACCATGCAAAAAATTAAGTCCCAGGTACGTTGGCCCTTTTAAGATTATACATAAAGTTAATCCTGTCATGTACCATTTAGAGCTACCTGCTAATTACTGCATCTCTCCTTCCTTTCGCGTGTCACTCCTGAAACTGGCCCATGGCTCATCGAGCCCCGATGCCACTGATGAAGAACCTCCTCCACCGCTCGAGATCGAGGGAGCTCCTGCCTACCTAGTTCGGGAGATCCTAGATTCTCGCAGGAGGAGGGGTCAGATGGAATACCTCGTTGATTGGGAGGGTTATGGCGTGGAGGAGAGATCGTGGGTAGCAACTAAGGACATTTTGGATTCATCAATTATCAGAGACTTTTACCAAGCACATCCAGATCGCCCAGCACCCAGACCCAGGGGTCGTCCTAGAAAAAGAACACCTGGAGGTGTTCCTAGGGGGAGGGTATCTGTAACGTTTGATCAGGCTCCCGTCCACCAGAGGGAGCCTTCACCTGAATTCTGAACTCTGCCACTTCCTGCCACATAAGTTCCTGTCTTGTCATTTCCTGTCACCCTGTATTTAAGCCATGTGTTTGCTATGCCACATTGCGAAGTATTGCCAGTTCACTGCCTTACTAAGCGTTTTTCATGTTTCCTTTGCTGATTATTGTTATGACCATTGCTTTTGCCTATTTGACTCACGTTTTTGGATTACTGTTTTGGATTTGTTTGCCATTGGACTGTTTTGCCTGTATTTTGACCAAAGCCTGTGAACTGACTATGAGTTGTGATTACCATTTTGATTTTTTCAGCAGACCATTTAATAAAGACCCGCTAATGGAATCTACACGGCCTAAATCCTCCTTACACTACATCAGTTTAGTGTAGTGATTGTGTGCATTTGTGAGGACAATGATGAAAGATACACCACACTTTTAGTTTTATTGTTCACCAACCAAAAAAATTGTGCCAAATGATTTCTAATAAAAAAAAATATATTTTAGATAAACTTTATATTTTATAATTATGTATATAGAAGCAAATAAACTTTACATTAAACAAATATAAAAGTTACTATACTACTTGCGTAAAAAAAAAAAGCATCAAAAGAGTTTGAAATTCAGTTTTTGCTGTGGTTTCAAAACTGATATTGATAATTGTGAAACCATGCCATATGTTGTTCCTGTAAAGTAAAATTAAGATTTTGGTCATATCACCCATTGAAATTCCATCAACTAGTTCAACTGGGCGGGTTAGGTCAGCAATATTGGATGGCAGATACTTTAAGATTGTGAAATAAACAGAACTGGGCCACATTGGAATGCCAGTCTGTCACATTGATTTTTAATGATGGTGATAAAACATAATAAAAGTTAGTTTTTGTAGTTTTTTATTTCTTACGCTGCAGGGGAAGGAAAGAGGTATATAAAATTAAAATGAAAGTTTCTAAGCAGTTGCACACATCTAAATGCTTTTTGGCATTCAGAATAGGCCCAGATAGATTTCAGCCTAATAAGGATACCTGCACTGAATCTTTAATTTCACATGTATTTTGTGTATTTTCAAAATACTGAATTTGTATTTAAATAAATTTTTCCACACAGTATTTTGTATTTGTATTTTAAATACATTTCCATGTATTTATGCCCATCTCTGTCTGTGCAGTCATTTGCAAGTCAACGATATTGCTGTAAATGAAGTGTTCCCAACTAAGAAAGCCAGAGGTGACAGGGGATCTGTATCTGAGGCTCATCTAGTTGTCGTGGTCTCCACTGTCTTTCAGGGCTGTAGAGGTCCTTTCTAGGTGCTGATCCACCATCTGGGCTGGATACGTACTGGATCCAGGTAACTGCAGTGACCCTCTGATCTGGATACAGACTGGATCCGGTGGCTATGATGACCTTAGAATAAGAGAGAAACAGACTAAAATTAGCGTAGATGTCATTCTTCTAATGATGTAAAAATGTACACTTGGTGTTAGGGAAGTGTTCACGGTTCCGGTTTACCTAATTAATGCAACCTAAAAATTGTTTAATATATTTGGATATTAGAAGCGTATTAGTGTGTTATGTGTAAGCCAGGTTAAAGAGATGGAATTATTTTTGAGATGGAAAAATGCAGTTTTACAAATGCTAGAAATGTGGCTTTCTAAGGAAAGATTGCTTTCAAATAGCACACCTAGGTTCCTAAATAATGACGAAGAATTGACAAGAGCAGCCATCAAGTCTGAGTTTTTAGGTCCTATAATTAACACCTCTGTTTTTTCAGAATTTAGCAGTAAGAAATTGCTCATCATCCAGTTTTTTTTTATATCGACTATGCTTTGCTTTAGTTTTTCATATTGGTAGGTTTCGCCAGGCTGCAACAAAATATAGAGCTTGGTATCATCAGCATAACAGTGAAAGCTAACACTGTGTTTCCTGATGATATCTCCCAATGGTAACAAAGCGTGAATAGTAGTGACACTAGTACTGCATCTTGAGGTACTCCATACTCACTGCTACAAATTGATGGCAGTCATATAAATATGATTTAAACCATGCTAATGCACTTCCATTAATGCCAACAAAGTTTTCAATTCTATGCAAAAGAATGTTATGGTCAATAGTGTTGAACAAAATGCTAAGATCTAATAGCACTAATAGAGAGATACAACCCCGATCAGATGATAAGAGCAGGTCATTTGTAACTCTAAGGAGAGCAGTCTCTGTACTATGATATGGTCTAAATCCTGACTGGAAATCCTCACAGATACCATTATTCTGTTAGAAGGAATATACAGTAATTGTGAGGATACTACCTTTTCTAGTATCTTGGACAGAAAAGGGATATTCGAGATTGGTCTATAATTAAATAGTTATTTGGGATCAAGTTGTGTTTTTTTTTTTTTTTTTTTTTTTTTTACGAGAGGCTTAATAAACAGCCAGTTTGAAGGTTTTTGGGACATATCCTAATGACAATGAGGAATTAATTATAGTCAGAAGAGAATCTATGATTTCAGGAAGCACCTATTTCAGGAGCTTAGATGGAATAGGTTCTAACATACATATTGTTGGTGATTTAACAAGTTTATACAATTCTTTCTCTCCTATAGTATAGAATTAGTGAAACTGTTTTTCAGGGGATCTATAGTGCTCTTTCTGATGTGATACTATAGCGGACAAATGCATGGTTACAATTTTATCTCTAATAGTATTGATCTTAGAAGTTAAAGTAGTTCATAAAGTCATTAATGCTGTGATGTTGGGAAATTTCAACCCTTGCTGATGCTTTATTTTTCATTAATTTAGCCACTGTATTGAATAAATACCTGGGGTTATGTTAGTTTTCTTCTAAAATATATGAAAAGTAATTAGATCTAGCAGTTTTTAATGCTTTTCTGTAGGGTGTGTTACTTTCCTGCCAAGCAATATAAAATACATATAGTTTTGTTTTCCTCCAGCTGCGCTCCGGGATGCTCACTTTAGGGTGCGAGTGTGCTCATTATACCACTGTCTCAGACTATTTTCCTTAATCTTCCTTGTAAAGGAGCAACTGTATCTAAAATACTAGAAAAGAGAGAGTCCATAGTTTGTTACATCTAGTTGTTCTGAGATTTTGAATATGCAAAGGAATTGGGATACATCAGGAAGATTACAAGCAGTCTTTTGTGGTAGACATGATGGTTTTACCATTCTTGTAACAAAGTTTGCACAAAATGAATTAATGATCTGAGATATCATCACTTGGCTGCATAATTTCAACACAACTGACCTCAATTCCATGTGACAGTATTAAATCTAGAGTATGATTTCAACAATTGATGATTTCCAGGCATAAACTGTCAGATGTATGCAGACGACACTGTGGTTAAATTTTTCCGCTAAAACATCCAGTCTGGCAGGTGAACACCTGACAAAAGCATTAAATAATATCTCTAAATGGCTCGAGTTATCTCATTTATCTCTTAATGTTAAGAAAACAGTCTCCATGTGTTTTCCATACGAAATAGGCTTATAAGCTATATATTTGTGCTTCAGATAAAAAATGAAGTAATAGAAGTAGTAAATGAAGTCAAGTACCTTGGGATTTTTCTGGATAACAATTTAAAATTTGACAATCATATTAAGTACATCTGCAAAAAGGTCAAACCTAATATAAACTGTTTTCGCTTTATAAGAAGGGATTTGTTTCGTCACACTGCAAAACTATACATGCATGAGATGATATTCTCACATATATCATATTGCGTTACATAATAACCACAAGCATCCCCATCCAAACTAAAATCTATTTTCTCAATTTACAAACAGACAATAAAAATTATGGACCGGAAACCTATGAGACGGCATCATTGTGATGTTTTAAGAAAGCATTAGCTTTTAGGCTTTGACAGTTTTATTGATTTTAATTATATTAAATTGGTCTATAAATGCTTAAATAATCATGTTTCACCGCTGTTTTCTAAATTAGTCTGTAGGTGTCAAAGCTCTCACTGGGCGAACACACAAGCCGCTGTCAGAGGTGACTATCTAGTCCCAAAGTGCAAGACCTTTTTTGGTTAGTCTGCTTTCTCTGTAAAGGGGCCAAAACTCTGGAATGCTTTACCCACTAAGTTAAAACTAGAGACTGATGGCAATGCATTTATAGGAGGTCTGAAACAATGGCTAAAAACTAAACAACAGTGCTCGCATGTATAACCTACAACTAAGATACTCTCTGATCCTGATGCTTTGCTGTATTTTTTTTTTTTCTTTTTCGTATTGTTGTTATCTCTTGTGTTATTAGTCTTGTTATTGTATTTTCTTCCTAAAAGCCTCTCATGGACAGGTGTTGAAAATTAGCATTTATGCTATAACACTAAAACCAATGCATATGGCTCGTCCAATGTAATTGTATGTCCATGTCAAATAAAGAGATAAATAAAATTAGTAGGTCCTGAGATGTGTTGTCTTACTCCAATAGAGTTCAGAATGTCTATAAATGCTGATCCCAATGCATGTTTTTCATTATCAACATGGATATTAAAATCACCAACAATTAAAATTTTATCTGCAGCCAGCACTGACTCGGATAAAAAAATCATCAAACTCTTTAATAAAGTCTGTATGGTGCCCTGTTGGCCTGTATACAGTAGCCAGTACAAACATCACAGGGGAGTTATCATTAACACTTGTTTCTCTGGATAATGTTAAATGAGGCTTGTGTTAAGACAAAAAATAAATAAATAAATACTAGGGAAACTCTTTTTTTGAGGATTTTTTTAGTGCACGCACCACAGTGTGAGCAGGGTTTGCACATAAGTGGGGCTATATATTATGACATGCAAAACCTGTTCAGCTAACAATTGGAGGCTTGTGTAGCAGCTTAGCCTGGTGGTCCAAGGCTATTCGTCATAATCAGCGACACTTTTCTCATTAGTAAAAATCCATTACTCGTCAACTTATCAGCCACCCAGCGTTATCGGCACAGCAGTAGCAATCATTGCATGCAGGGGAGGGGATGAAAGGTGTCCTTATATGCCTTAATAAGGCTACTGTTTCAGAAGTCCTTGGTCAGATGTCACTTTATGCTAGAGTTAGCTGCGTTGAGTCAATTCTCACCCATTGCTGCAACAGGCTTACAAATTGAGGAGAAAATGGTTACAGTAGGCCACTATCAAGCACAGACCAATTCAACAGTCCCACTGTTCTGTGTATTCAGTATTTATAGGCCAAAAGATGGAGTTTATTGTTAGGCTGTCAAGAAGACAAGTGAGGTCCCACCACAACACCACTGGGACGACGCCACTTAAACATTTTATATTTTGAGCTGACAGTGTCAGTTAACGTTTCATTTGTGTAACAGACTGGAATTTCAGCCTATTCTCAGGCAGCAAATTTAATAATAATAATAATAATAATAATAATAATAATAAAATAAAACAAAGTGATGTTTTCAGTTTTTATATTTCAGTAATATTGATTACACTGATTTCATAAAAATAAATCTTTATAATTATTATTGTCATGTTATAGTTCAATGTTTATCATTTACTTATGTTTATGGTCTTTAACAAGGGGTAGCCATCATAACAAGCATTTTTATATGCATGAATCTGGTAAAATGCTTAATTTGATACCAATATGTATTGGAGGTTCCTCACTGAAGAAAAATAAAAAGTAAAATAATCTGAAAATGGTAAGATATAAACAGTTTTATAATTTGAGGTCATAAATATTATTGATTAATCAACCTAAATAGATTAATTTGCTGTTTTATTTTAGTTAACATCCTGAGACCCTGCTCCCTCATATGAGGACACTATATTTTAGTGAATTTCTCTGAGATGTCTAGATGTACTGTACAGAGCACATTAAGGGCTTTTCAGAGATACTAAATATTTGGACGTTTCACCATGACCACTCCCTCACCTTGGTCTTCAAATATGTCTGATATTAATTTAGTGCACTTTTATGGAAACATAATATTTTACAATTATTTAAATCTGACTAATTTTTAAACTGTGTCATAAATCAACACCTCAGGAAAATGTTATGGGGTTTCAAATGAAAATATGACTTTCAGTTACGAAACAGGACATTGACTTTACACATTGTCAGGACTAAAAGTATGTTTATTGCGCATTTTGGGAGACACAGCAAATGAATAGGGAAATAAATTATATTTCAATATTCCTATGAAATATTATATACTATTATGAAAATCATTTTTTTCATTACATGTTGCCCCCAAAACACATTAATATGCAAATTAGATTTAGTTCATAGTGCATTATGAGAAATCCTGTTTATGGCCATAACAGTTGAAAATTATGTTTATACAAAGTTTGGTAAAAAAAAAAAAAAAAAATGAATACAAAAAAATTTGTGGCAAAATGCTCGGTAGGTACATCTAAGCAGTGAGTTCGTGAGTTACCAGCAGTGAGTTCGTGAGTTACCACTTGTATTATAACAAGCACTCATGCACCAGCATGCTCAGCGGTCATTACGGTATGGCTGAGCAGTTTGTAGGCTCAGTAATTAATACTGTAGCGTTAACATTAGAGCAGCAGTGGCCATGATGGTGAGTAAGTTAATCAACAGGGGAGCCAGTGCCATTTACCTCCGCTTTTTACGAATGGCTCCCCATCTCTCCTTTAAATCTGTCTTTTACGAGTGAGAAACTTTGCATTATGCAAATCGGTGGATGGGAACAGGTGACATTTCAACGGAGAACACGAGCAACGGCCCGTTCTGGTCTGGGACGTTGATTTAGACATTAGTATCTGTCATCACTGAGCACTCAAACCTAGATCTGCATAGCGGGGAAAAAAAATCTTGTTTAATATATCAGATTTAAGGTGGAAATGGTATGAATGTGTTTAAGGTGTGGACAAGACAGCTATTTATATGACTGTGTATGAAAATAAATAGACAGCTGTATGGACTTCAAAAAACAAAATAGTGGTGTGCCGTCTGTTTTATTTTTTAAAATATTTTATGTAAATCCCCTCCAAATAACTAATTACCTTTAGTTTATGTCACAGATGTAAATAATATATGCTAAATATGATTAATAATAAATATTAAAAGCCCATAAAAATTGAATTCATTTACACTATGGGACTGAATATCTGAACCCTAAAAGAAAAAAATTATATTTTTGCATTTCTGCATAATTATTACAAGATTGTGTAAGTTTGTTTAATCATATATCAAGCTTTATATAATTGTGCTTTCAGCAACCAATAAGCTTGTGGACAATATTTTATCATGTGCAAATTGATTGTGTCGAATTTGTCCTAAACAAGCAGTTCCAATAACTGTTAAAATCCCATGTTTTCAAGTAAGTAAGCAGTATGGTGTTGTGTATCTGTCAGCAGAAATCCTTTATTCCCTCTCCACCCTCTTCACATTGCATGAAACATGTAGAGGCTCTCTTCCACCTTAAATGAGAACATCAGCACAAGCTTGGCTGCCCCTGGCTAATGTTTGCATCCAATAAAGAACACATCAGCACCCAACTTGACTCATCTTATCATGCAGACATAACTGATGATCAAGGAAGTCATAAAGATCCAATTTAATCTTCCGCCTATCTATCACACTGATGTCTTCATCGTCTTTGTGCAGTGGTAATATCAGCCCATTACCAAAGCAAAATAGATCTGGCATGCATACAAGGCGAATGAAGTGCTCACTTTGACGTGACAGTGTGATCAGTGAGAGCAGTAATCTACAGGAATGAAAAGATCTCAATTATTCGCTGAGTGTAATGTGGGAGAGCAGCTTCACGCTTTCTTATATTGTGACGCGCTGATAAAACATCCTTGCCAATTTACGCTCTCTTTGCTTGACTAATCTCTAACAGCTCCTAGCACCTCTAATCATTCCATCAGCCACCAGAGTCAAGAAGAGAAAAAGAGAGCTTTCCATATACGGAGCTATTCAATTGCTACCCAAATGAGAGGGATATTGGAAGACTATCTTCAATTCAAATTAGATTTGTAAATGAGGCAAGCTCTTTTAATTCGGAGGCATTAGGGATTTTTATCTTGCGGCTTGCAAATATAAAGGGACATTACGGGCCTAACATCTTGGCTGTATTCAAAAGCTCAGGTAAATTACAGCAGACCCAGTCGAGAGGAGCCGTTTGCTGTGGACCACTGGAGAATGCACCAGTGGAGAACATTATTACAATAACTTATCTTCGATGTGCTGTCAAAATGAATAAAAAAATACTGATTTAAAAAACAACCAAAACACACGTTTTTTTTCAGAAATTGCATGCTAAGAGCGGAACCTCTGCTGATGAGAACATAAGGGCAGTGGCTCTAGCCACCAAGCCATCACCTTGTGACTTGTTTTATATTTTTTATTTTTTTTATAATCCTAAAACTTTCTGCTTATATCCATGATTAAAAAATAATCAATAATAAAAAAAAAAATGTGTGGTCAGTTCTTTGGACTTACGTCATGCAAGAAAAATCAAATATCAAATGAGACAAAAGTATGACTTAATAATGACTTATACTTTGTTTTAACTCGTTGCATTGCATAACGCGCTGCATTGCATAACGCGCAATGTAAACATAAAAACATCTGCATTTGTCAAGTCACCTTTATTTACATAGCGCTTTTAACAATATAGATTGTAACAAAGCAACTGAACAGCATTAAATAAGAAAATAGTGTCAATAAAGCAAAAAAGTCAGTTCATCATTGAATTCAATGATATCATTATCCAGCTCAGTTCAGTTTAAATATTGTCTGTGCAATAAAGTCAATGAAAATGCTGTTAATTAAGTGTCCCCGAACTAAGCAAGCCAGAGACAACAGTGGCAAGGAACCAAAACTCCATTGGTGACAGAATGGAGAAAAAACCTTGGGAGAAACCAGGCTCAGTGATCTGAGAAATGACAAACAATAAGCACTACTCTACACTGCTTAAAACCTGCATTTGAATCATCAGTGGCAAATTCTTTAAATATAAAACATGTACTTACAATCTGTGAGAGAGAAGCATCAGACTGTCCTTGCAAAGCTGGAACTGCCTCACTTTATAGAACAGCCTTTGAGCACAGACCCATTGTAGGCTACTCTGCAGGTTAAGGAAACATTCCTCCATAAAATGCATCACACAGCGTCACACACTGCAGGCTTGTGTGAGGAACAGCTGGTGGGTAGAGAACGGTGCGGCCAGTGAATCTACAGTACGAAGTTCATGTATTTCCTCAGTGAACAGCACGGATCAGTTCTAGGCATGACAAAGCAGATATCATACTCTTTTGGAAGGCCAAACAAAGAAGTTTTGCATTCACAACGAAACACAGCATTTCCACAACATGGAGGCTACAACAATACTAAAGCGAGAATAAAAGTTATGCCTTCTTTCTTTGCTTGAACATTTGGATGGTGTTATGCAAATCTTACAATACAGTGATGTAGAGTGGGTGCGTGTTTAAACAAGGCATTTTAGGATGTTTTAACTTTTATAAAGAATATCTCTTTGAGAGTCATTGCAACTTTACAGATAATTTACAGATATTTTTTTATGCACCAAGAGCTTGTACCACTCACAAAAAGGAAATATTTAAATTGCATCTTATGGCCTGTTTAAGCAATTCAAGTGCTATAATATTCTGAACACTAATTAACACCAGCACATGAGACTCAGTTGTATTTTATAATTACTGCTTGGGAACAGCCCCTACGCAACTATCATTACCCCAATTATCATAAATATCCTTGTGCACCAATTAACAATACGGGAGGGCAGTGCTGCATGTATTTTAAGTGTTATAATTAAACCAGGCTCTTTTGTTAATTAGCCTGTTCTGACTCTTTGCTTTTTATGCTACTAGTCTACTCATTACCAGAATAATTTAATTCAATTAGCACCTTAATTTGATGAACAGTCATGTTCTTATGTTGCAAGTCTTGTTGGAGAAGCATGGCATGATTAGCAAAGACAAACATGGCATGCAAATTGTGGATGCCTGCTGGAGGATGAATTGAGCTATGGAGTCGAGCCAGATCACCCAAGCTAAGAGCAAGATACAATAATAAAAACAAACATACACAAAAGAGGCCACTTTCTGAAATACAAATAGTTTACTGACAAATGTCATTGATAAAATGGTTAAATTTATATGAAAGGAAATGGGTGAAAAAAGTGTTTCAGACACCATAACTTATTTTAAATTGCACCATGTTTAATTACTTTGTTGCAGTTAACTTGAATTTATATCAAAGGAAATTTTGTCATTAACTAATCTTAACATAAATGTTATTATTTCAACACAGGATTGGAAAAACATGGATGTGGCAACTTTTGTGCACAATTAAATTTTTGCGACACTTTCAAAGTGAAGCATGTTCAGTTTTTACTGAAACAAATTAACTTGAATCTGACAACATTTTATTGCACTGGTTGTTGTATGTATCACGGCAGTTTAGAAACTAATTGTCCACCAAGTAGCGCTAAAAGGTTAATGCTCTATTGCAGTGGCTCTCTCCTAACGAGCAGTTCAGTAAGGAAGACATTCAAAATATGCAGAGCCCTGGACTGGAAACAACCATGGCCCAGTTCTCCAAAACGTTCTTATTGCTAAGTAGTTCTTAACCTATTCCTTAACCTCTCTCTTAACCTTATGGCACGATTCCCAACACGTTTGTACGCTAAGTATATCTTCTGTAAGTCACACTTTCGTAAGGTTGGTCTGGACCATTCGTAAGCTCTCTCTTAGCGTTGTTTGAGCTCAAAACGCAAGTCACCACCACTGTGCAGCAGTATTTTTTGAAATTTTGAGGTCAAAATATGGTATGTTGATAATATTGTAGCTAAACAATGATTTTATGTTATGGACATTTTAAGACTCCTAATAAATTATGTTCGCAATGGATACAGGCCTATTTATGAAGTTAACTATGTGGTATCAGAACTAATATGGTGGTAATTAGCCTAGGCTATTTTGTAATGTAATTAAAGCAAATTGGCAATCACTTTTGATAATGATGCAATGATAATCTGGCAAACAATGTGGCTCTAAATGGCTAAGATCTATAAATGGGTAAGCATGGTGGTATCCAACGTGTCCATGTATTGAATCAAAGACGGTGCCGTTAAGTCCATGTCATTTTTTTTTTTATTCGGCAAAACTTAAGCCCCATATATATATATATACATAAATTGCCTCCCAAGACAGCTCATTATGGAGCTGCTGGACCTTCTCAGAACTGCGCTTGCCAGGATAACGCGGCAGAATTTTGCTTTAAACCCTGTAGTCCAGCTGCTTGTAGCGCTACGTTTTTATTATTTATTTATTTTATTTTTTTGCTACAGAGAGCTTAATCGAGGTCGTGGGAGAGGGCTACGGCCTAATCAAGACCTCGGTGTGGAGGTGCATCCACAGTGTCACCAACGCCCCTATCTGCCATGCCGGGGATTACATCCTGATGGATGGCACACTCATCCCTATCATCAATTCATCAGTGATTGATCAGGCGTACATATCGCGAAAGGGATACGCGGCCATAAACGTGCAAGTTATAGTGGACCATCTATAGAGGTGTGATCTCTGACCTGGTGGCAAGGTCCAGCAACACTTCAAGTTCCTCTGACGAGAGGCTTGGTGCCCTTTTTTACGTTGCCTCCCCAGCATATTCTGTATCTAACTCTCTCTCTCTCTGTTCATTGTAGATCGGTTGCTTTTTATTGAAAACATTAACCAATGGCAATCAATACCGCATTAAACAGAAGTAACTGCAGCTGCTTGCCAGTCAATTCTGATTGTACCTTATCATTAATATAAAAGTGTATTATATAATTTTTAGAAGTTGTTAAACCCATGTCAAGAAGCGGCACAACGGGATAAGGAGGGTGGAAGATTAGCGAGCGATACCCGGTTCGTCTAACCGTCACAACATATCGTGTGAACATATTACTGACCATTTGAAAATTAAATTTATAGTCCATATTCTAGTGATTACTTAAACTATGTTAAAATAAATGTTACTGTAATAATTTGAGGAATGTTCATTTGCATAGAACGAGTTGTCTTTCTTAACGCTGTATTGCACCTTCGTGTGCAAGATTCATGAGCAATCGATGCCAACTAATTCAGCACCCTCACTTTGGACAGCACTCTTGTAATGTCGGACGTAAGTGGCAGCGTGCTAAGAAGCTTCCTAAGGGACACTTCGGGGAACACACTTAGGAACATAAACAACTTTGGAAAGATAAATCTTTCGAGGTGTTCTTAGTCTTCTAAGAGTGAGCGTTTTCGGGGAACCGGGACCATGTAATTTAAGCTTGCTTCCATAAGTGTTTGAGCTCTTTAATCTTGGCTCATGTTTCACAGGACTAGTACCCAAGCACTCCACATTGAAAATGAAACTTGCAATATTTTATTACTAGAACTTCTTGAAAACCCAAACCTATGAAGCTGTTTATGGGATGAAAACATTGCAATGTATTAGCTTACAAACCATGCAATATAGTAAAACAAATATATTTTTCCTTCATAACATCGTATTTATTAATCTTTCATCAATAAGGCTTTATTAATATCATCTACCCCTATAATAATTTCAAGGTATAAAATGTTGGTGTTTTACTGCCTTTTAGTGCTTCTTTTAGCCGGAAACTGCAGTGAATTGTGTGTTTATTTTTAGAGTTTATCAAAAATGTAAGTTGAAGCATGTTGCTTTAATTCACAGCTCTCTGGAAAACTTAATTATTATCCATTACGGCATTCTGGGTGTGTTTTAACAACATCATCAATTGCAACTCTGAATAACTGCGGGAAATTGATGTCAAACAGACATCAAATTGATGTCAAACATAGTCATCAAATAATTGGTTAAAAATGAAAATAAAATAGATGTCAAACTTGACATTAAATTGACGACAAAACTTGACATACATATGATTTGCTTTTTTTTTTTTTACATTTAACACATTGATGTCCTATTCTAGACCACAATAATAATGACAAAACAGTATTAAATGCAAGACATGTTTTATTAAATTCACTGGTTTATATCTGAATTTTATATATAAATTTTTATATGATATAAATCTTAATTGATGAACAATTGCATTTTGTCATTTCATCACGACAGACATGTAGTTATTGACTGTAAAATGAAGCCAGAGCACTTCAGTATTAATAGTACTGTTACCCAGAGCTCTGAAACAGTTCAAGGAATGAAAATGATAACCGGAAACAAACGAAATTTTGACAGAAACAAAATCACATTTGATAGTTCCGAAAAGAATCGAAAATTTGAAATGGCCATTAACTGATTAATAATGTTATTTTATCGTTCCATTTAATATTTGAAATTTGCTGTCAACCAATCACGAATTCCAGTAGTACAGAATATGCAAATGTGACGCTGAAGCCAGCTAGTGAAGTGTCCATTCAGCTGTGAACTCATCACAGACAAGTCTCAATGCCAATGCACCGCCCTTAGAGTAGAGGTCTTCACAGTGCACCCAAGACCCGTCAACCCATATGGGTTCGGGTCTATGTTTTAAATGATCAGCCGGGTCTGGGTCCGAATCTATTTCTTCGGGTCCCGGGTCTGTTTAACATTGTAATACTTGCGATCGGAGTCATCGGACTCAGAGAACACCCGGCCATGATCAGACACTGCTTGTGTTTCTTGTAACTTGCAACTTGTAAAATAAGGGAGAAGAAAAGTGTGAGCCAAAAAAAGAAAGAAAAAGCGTCTCTCTGCCGTTAGAAGCAGAGTGCGCAGACTCAGTTAATGCAAGGGCACGCACGGTAATAATGCTTGCAGAGTTGACACACTCATATTTAATATATTTCAAATCAGCAACAAGATCTGAGGTGAACTGTCACATGAATGTTTTCGATGACGCTCAGATTACGTTAAAAAGTATATTTCAGGTTGATCCGGCTAGCACGCATGTGCAGTCTCTCGAGCGCGTGTCATGTTTCTAGGGCAACCAGTGAGGGACAAACCGCGCTTTACATTTTCTACCATTTTTATAATAATATAAATTAACCGTTTAATCTTAAAGTTTTATTGGTCAGATTCAGACTCGACGCAGAGCAGAGAGCACAGAGATGATGGCAAATAAATAAGGTCAGCGGCCATGGCATTGCACCAGTGGCGGAGCCAGGAATTCTTCATAGGGATTGCCAGGCAGGGGCCAGTAGTTAATTTGGGGTGTCACAAAAAACATAATTTGGCAAACAAACACGGCACTTATCCAAACTTAAATACTTTAAGTATTATATGTGCCCAAATCACAATGATGTAAAATCTACAATAGCTAGCCTACAATGGATTTTTTTTTTATTAAAGTTTACCAAAATCCTGAGCGACATAATCTTACTCACCCTCAAGTCATTTAATAAAATTAAACTTAGGAAATTAACTTTGAAAACAGAATACATATCTCCCAATGATAATGAAAAGTTTAAAAAGGACAATAAATTATTTACTGAAGTGAATTTTATTTCAAGTGCAAACTATGAAAATTCAGCAAACTTACAAGCTGTAAAATATGATGAGAGCGCAACGATTATTACCATTCATCTAACCTTGGCGTGTTTACATAGAAAAGTAGCATTACTGTATATAAAATCAACTTAGAAGCTAGTAATTATATTGGTATGTTGAATCACATTAAATGTTTCATGATTAAAACATACATATATATTTCATAGATAATAAACATAGTTTTGAGCATCCGAATCAGCTAATATGAAGCTAGCTATGTTAACTGCTCCCTATGTTACCTGTTTGTTACACAGGACAAAACTTCAGACACAAATACCATATTTATCGGACTATAAGTCGCACCTAAGTATAAGTCGCATCAGTCCAAAAATACGTCATGATGAGGAAAAAAAAATATGTAGGTCGCACTGGACTATAAGTTGCATTTATTTAGAACAAAGAACCAAGAGAAAACATTACCGTCTACAGCTGCGAGAGGGTGCTCTATGCTGCTCAGTGTAGGCTACAGGAGCAATGAGCAGCATAGAGTGCCCTTTCGCGGCTGTAGACGGTAATGTTTTCTCTTAGTTCATTTCTCTTGGTTCATGTCAAATTAATTTTGATATAAGTCGCAGGACCATCCAAACTATGAAAAAAAGTGTGACTTATAGTCTGGTAAAATACGGTAGTTGAACGGAACTAAGATAATTTATCGAACCCTCTGGAGTCGATTAACGCGTATACGTGTTATAAGTCATTTTCTCCTGATAACCCAGAAAAGAACTTAAATTACAATTTCAGTTTTGATCATACAGATAAGAGCAATACATCAATTGAATCTGTAAAGGGTATACCTTTTTTGTATACAGACGTAATAACAATAAAACTTTCTGCACTTATAAAATAAAGATAAACAAGGTGTGCTGTCTGCAGCCTTTGTCTGCGCTGATCTTCATTTACAAACACGTCATTAAAATGAACTGTAACTCAGGGAATACTCAACGAAGAGACATGAGAGATATGTCTATAGAAAGCCTGACTACGGAAACTCTCGCAATAGCGCATTTGCCTGTAAGTGACAAGTGATTCAACTGTCGCGATAGTTTTGCAGTCAAAACGTAATAGTTTTGCCATGATCTATCGAGGTCATTTTGGTCAAAATCTAAGGAACTATTATTATTTAGAATAGATCACAAGTATAGGTAGCAAGTGGGGTGGATGTGATTATATCCATGGTGGCTGAAAGGATGAAACAACCTTAGATACTTTGATCTCCTGAGAAACAGACAAATCAAACATACATGGGCATCTTCGAGACACCCCAAAGAATGGAGGAGCAGGAGACCCCCTCCCCTTCTGGGCATTTGTTTCATTTGAAATCCCTTCACCCATTCTTCCTTCTACTCAGTCTGTTCAAAATGATTACATGAAAATGTCAGTGCAAGTGAACTTACACTCATGTCTAGTATCATTGGAAATGTCTCAGTGCAACTGGTACAATGGTCTCAATCGTACAAAAGTAGATTAGAAGATAATACAGATCCGAAGAGTCAAGAGATATTTTGATTACTGTAATGGGAGTGCCCTTTTCCAGGGTCTTCCATGTAAATTACCTTGGGTTCCCATTGAGGTGTAAACTACCATGGTCTGGGATCTGACCTAATCAAATTCCAATTGTTAGTTCCTGTCTCTGTCTCGGGGATGTTTGTATTGGTCTGAGATATTTAAAGGATTGCAGCAAAAGGATCAGGGCGATTTCTGTAGCCAGAAAGCCTGTTGTGTGTCTCTTCACTTCATACTATGTATTTTCTAAAGTCAGGTATGCATATTTTACTTTTTAGATTCATCTTTGAGAATTTGATGTTTTGTATTGATATTATTTGATGTGTTTTAATTGGATATGTAATTGGCAGAATACATATTTACCTGACTGATAATAAATTGTTACATTTGATTTTATTCTGTATTACTCTGTAATTATTGACTAGTAGATTACGTTGAATCCTTGTTAGCGACATGAGCACCCGAATGAACAAGTTAATATAAACTAATGAGTTTAACTAGAATAATCAAATGTCGGAAGAATAGGTCTACTAATTAGAAACAGACGTACAACCAATTTGCCTTTCAACCTAAATTTGAGATCATACTAAAATGGAGTCAAATTAAATAAATAATGGAGTCAGATTTAAGTTTAACCTAAATTATATAACTCTCCGTGCTGATAGACAGAACACATAGGAAACCTTCATCCGGCACCGGATACCTTCCTTGGGCCGAGTGCCTGGACCTTACAAAGTGGTGACCCTGACGTGATCTCCCTACTTACGCGAGTGACGTCTTCCCAGTGCAAATTTCAGATTGATTCTCAGATATGAGGTTTGAGCTTCTTCCCTGTCTACAACTGCTGGGGTAAGTTCATTCCTTTTTCTTATAAGAAGTGTTGAGGGAAAACTTTTTGCATTTCACATATAGACACATTTTTAAAACGGGGCGACACTCCCATTTTTAGACAGGAGACTGTATAAATCCGGTGAGGAGAGCATTAACCAGGAAACATGGCTTTTCAGGGACACTGAAAAATCTACAGTGACAGTGTAGATCAGGAGGTCATGGAAATTCAAGCATTACAAATAAAACACACACTTCTTAGTTTAAACAATAAAGGATTCAAACTTAAATGGAAAAACAACAAAATCATATCCTGGTTTTTGCCGAGGGCAAAAAAGTGGCATCTAAATCGAAATATACAAATATCCCGACTGCTATTGTCTACCTGCTTCGTAAAAATGACCTTGAGACAATAGCCGAAAACAAATGAACAATAACGAGCATCAAAGAAATTGAAAAAGCGCGCTCTGAAGAATTGCAAAAACTAAGAACACAGGTCGAGGCATTTACATTTGAAAGTCAAGGTTGGACAAGACAGAGTGAGATGATGTCAAGAAAAATCGAAGAGCTTCAAAAGAAACTCCAAACCGGCAATAATTACATATCAGCTCTTGAAGACTGCTTAAATAATACAGGCTTCCCAGTGGCTGCAGTTAAGCAAGAGGCACTGGATGAAACCTTTGATTATGATAGAAACAGCAATATTGACGATGATAATGTTTCCGCATTAGATTCTCAGAGAAACCGAGATCCCGTTCAGAGACACGCAGAACAAAGTCAACGAAGTCCGATTAAAACCAGAGCAAAATCCAGCGAAAAACACTCCAAATCAGTTAAAATTGCTGTACCCAAAACCATAACAAATGCAAACAATGAAATAACCACGATTAGCCGCCCATTAACATGTGAAGAGTGTACATCACACAAACAGATTGTGGGAATGATGCCCAGAAGAGGGCCATTCCAACCCTATTGGGAAACACTAATGTTACAAGTCACAGTGTATAAATTGGAAACTAGGGATGTATGGCAAATCGCACTCTTAACCATTCCTGAAGAACTCAGATCTAAATTAACCCCTCAAATGAAATCTGGGGACATAATCAAGCGAAACAATAATGAAACTGATGAAAGTAGATATAAGGGGTCCAACAAGCGCAGATTGGAGCAAGATACTAGAAATTAAGCAGGAAAGCAGTGAACTGTTTGAAACATACGCTGAACGCCTGTGGACAACATACAAAGAATATTCTTATTCGAACCATTATTAGAACTCATAAAGAACAATGCTGGCACTCCAGTACAAAATGCATTGTTAAACAGAGCAGATTCAGCCGAAAACACATTCACACGTGATTGTAGGTTGGGGTTCAAGGATAGAAAACCAATGAAAATCAAAGCCCTAAACTATTGCATCTGCACAGTGGATGACAGAAGGGAATTATTCTAAAAGCAATGGGACTGAAAATCATGTCCACTTCTTGGAGGAGGTGACTTGCTCTGATGAACCTAGAACTTTTAGTTCAGAGGAATCCTGTGCCACTGCTCAAGAAAGTGTGCCGATTTCAGTTCTTAAGGAGATGCAGCACCATAAAAGTGCAGAGTCATGGACCAGAGCACAAGGTGTAAAGAAAGCATTAGAGAGACATGAAAATCCTCAAACTTCAGGAGATCACAGCAAATAAACCTGTGGCAAAGATAGCAGGTTTTGTTCTTCCTGACAGAAAATAGGCCATACAGAGGAAAAATGCTGGTCACTGGGAAGGGGTAGACCTCCACCTTATTTTCTGAAACGTAGGATATAACTTTCTAAAGGCAAAGATCAGGGGTTTACATGTAACAAGTCTACCTCAGGTAACACTCTTAGTGAGTTGACTGCATTTTTCACGCAAGGCCTTCAGCTACTGACTTCACTTGCTAGTGGGTTAGCAGCTTAATAGCAATGAGTTTAATATGGAAACATCAAAATTTCAATAATCCTGTTTGCATTTTCAAATTTATAATTGTTCTAAACATTGTGCGCATAGAACACACATTATAGTTGTTTGTGCTACTAAATGTACACATAGCTTAGTTTATTCTTTACAAAACACGACTGCTTTACTGTAAGTGTGTAAACACTTAGATTTGAGGTTGTAGATGCTACATGCATTCTAGACCATGTGTTGTGTGTAAAACTGGAATAACTTTAATACTGGAATTGCATCGCAATTTCAAGTTGCAACTGTGTCTATCTATGTATAATTTGTTTGTCTCCTGAGTGGTAGACATTTTCCATGTAGCTGCAGTTAAACCATGTAAAGGAGCATAGAATTGCCATGTGGCCACAATGTGATTTCATAATTAAGTTGGCTTGAGAAAGCCAACTTACTGAAATCCTATTTAAACTTATTATTATTAAGTTGGCTTGAGAAAGCCAACTTACTGAAATCCTATTTAAACTTATTATTATTAAGTTGGCTTGAGAAAGCCAATTTACTGAAATCCTATTTAAACTTATTATTATTATTAAACTTTTTATTCTTCTTCTTTTTTTTTCTGGCCGGAAATTTTTTGGACGCCTACTCCTCCTAGAGCGTTCAAGCTACATACTCCAAACTCGGGTCAGACCTTCATACTGTTCCGACTCAGTGTGCTATATCTTTTCAGACTGGTTTGACTAATGGTTTTCTTAAAAATAATATTAAAAATCATAAAAATGCCCACAGACTTTCATTGAAATGATGTTCAGATGACCCAAGCTCCAAATCCCATTAGACTCAATCAAGCTTTGATGCTAATCAATTAAACTCATTCAAACTAATCTAATCTATCTATCTATCTATCTATCTATCTATCTATCTATCTATCTATCTATCTATCTATCTATCTATCTATCCTAATAATATGCTAATCATGCTAAAATCATGCTAACAACATGCTAGTCGCATGCTAGTCATGCTAGAAACATGCTAATCATGCTAGAAACATGCTAACAACATGCTAGTCGCATGCTAGTCATGCTAGAAACATGCTAGCAACATGCTAATCATGCTAGCAAAATGTTAATCATATTAAAATCGTGCTAGCAACATGCTAGTCGCATGCTAGTCATGCTAGAAATATGATAACAACATGTTAATCATGCTAGCAAAACATGCTAGTCGCATGCTAATCATATTAAAATAATGCTAGCAACATGCTAGTCGCATGCTAGTCATGCTAGAAATATGATAACAACATGTTAATCATGCTAGCAAAACATGCTAGTCGCATGCTAATCATGCTAGAAACATGGTAACAACATGCTAGTCGCATGCTAGTCATGCTAGAAACATACTAGCAACATTCTAATCATGCTAGAAACATGCTATCTATCTATCTGACTATTTCTATCTATCTATCTATCTATCTATCTATCTATCTATCTATCTATCTATCTATCTATCTATCTATCAATCAATCTGACTATTTCTATCTATCTATCTATCTATCTATCTATCTATCAATCTATCAATCTGACTATTTATATCTATCTATCTATCTATCTATCTATCTATCTATCTATCTTATCTATCTTATCTATCTTATCTATCATAGATCATAAATCATGGTAAACTATGCTAAATCATGCTAGAATCAGTAAATCATACTTGAACATGGTAAATCATGGTATACTATAGTAAATCATGGTAAACTATGGTAAATCATGGTAAACTATGATAAATCATACTAGAACCAGTAAATCATACTTGAACATGGTAAATCGTGGTATACTATTGTAAATCATGGTAAACTACGGTAAATCGTGGTAAATAATGGTAAACTACGGTAAATCGTGGTAAATAATGGTAAACTATGGTAAATCATGGTAAACTATGGTAAAATGTGGTAAACTATTGTAAATCATGCTAGAATCATAGTAAATTATACTTGAACATGGTAAATCATGGTATACTATAGTAAACTATGGTAAATCATGGTAAATCATGGTAAACTATGATAAATCATGCTAAACTATGGTAAATCATGCTAGAATCAGTAAATTATACTTGAACATGGCAAATAGTGGTATACTATAGTAAATCATGGTAAACTACGGTAAATCGTGGTAAATCATGGTAAACTATGCTAAATCATGGTAGAATCAGTAAAGCATACTTGAACATGGTAAATCATGGTATACTAGAGTAAATCATGGTAAACTATGGTAAATCGTGGTAAATCATGGTAAACTATGGTAAATCTATCTATCTATCTATCTATCTATCTATCTATCTATCTATCTATCTATCTATCTGTCCTAATAATATGCTAATCATGCTAAAATCTTGCTAGCAAAATGCTAGTCGCATGTTAGAAACATGCTAGCAACATGCTAATCATGCTGGAAACATGCTAGCAACATGCTAGTTGCATGCTAGTCATGCTAAAAACATGTTAGTCGCATGCTAATCATGCTAGAATCATGCTAACAACATGCTAATCATGCTAGAAAAATGTTAGCAGCTTGCTAGTCAAATGCTAATCATGCTAGTAATATACTAGCAACATGTTAGTCATGATAACAATATGCTAGCAACATGCTATTAAAATGTTAATCATGCTAGAAACATGTTAACAACATGCTAGTCACATGCTAGTCATGCTAGAAACATGCTAGCAACACGTTAGTCATGCTAACCTCATGCTAGTAACTTGCTAATCATACTATAAACATGCTAGCAACACTTTTAGCAACATGTTAATCATGCTATAAACATGCTAGAAACATGGTAGCGACATGTTAGTCATGCTAAAAACATGCTATTCGCATGTTAGTCATGCTAGAAATATGCTAGCAAACATGTAAGTCATGCTAAAAACATGGTAGCAACATGCTAGTCATGTTAACAACATGCTAGTAACTTGTTAATCATGCTAGAAACATGTTAGTCGCATGCATTCTTTCTGTCAAACTAATTTAACTATCATTCTTTCTTTTGAGCTAATCTATATCATTCTTTCTAACTAATCTATCTGTCGTTCTTTCTAACTAATATATCTTTCTTTCTTTTAGCTAATCTATCAATCTAACTTTAAACTATAAACTTCTAACTTCTTTAAACTTATTCAAACTTTCTGGTCAGGCTTTCTCAAGCCAACTTAAAGTTTGTCTCAACAAACTTTTTTTTCTAGTTAAGTTGGCTTGAGAAAGCCAACTTACCGAAATCCTATTTAAACTTATTATTATTAAGTTGGCTTGAGAAAGCCAACTTATTGAAATCCTATTTAAACTTCTTCTTCTTCTTTTTCAACTTCTTATTTTTCTGTCCGGAAAAATTTTGGACACTAACTCCTCCTAGACCGTTCAAGCTACATACTCCAAACTCGGGTCAGACCTTCATACTGTTCTGACTATCTATCTATCTGACTATTTCTATCTATCTATCTATCTATCTATCTATCTATCTATCTATCTATCTATCTATCTATCTTTCTACATGCTAATAATGTTAGAAACATGCTAGCAACATGCTAATCATACTAAAATCATGCTAGCAACATGCTAGCAACACGCTAGTCGCATGCTAGTAATGCTAGAAACAAGCTAGCAACATGCTAGCAACATGCTAATCATGGTGAAATCATGCTAGCAACATGCTAGTCACATGCTAGTCATGCTAGAAACATGCTAGCAACATGCTAATCATGCTAGCAAAATGCTAGTCGCATGCTAGTCATGCAAGAAACATGATAGTCACATGGTAATCATGCTAGAAAAATACTAGCAACATGCTAATCATGCTAGAAATCATGCTAGCAACATGGTAATCATGCTAAAATCATGCTAGCAACATGTTAGTCGCATGCTAATCATGCTAGAAACATGCTAGCGACTTGATAGCAACATGTTAATCATGCTAGAGACATGCTAGAGACATGCTAGCAACATGCTAATCATGCTAGAAACAATGCCAGCAACATGATAGTTGAATCCTAGTCATGTTAGAAACATGTTAACAACATGTTAATCATGCTAAAATCATGCTAGCAACATGCTAATCAAACTAGAAACTTGCTAGTCGCATGCTAGAAACAAGCTAGCAACATGCTAATCATCCTAAAATCATGCTAAAATCATGCTAGCAACATGCTAATCATACTAAAATCACGTTAGCAACATGCTAGTCACATTATAGTCATTCTAGAAACATGCTAGCAAAATGCTAATCATGCTAGAGACATGTTAACGACATGCTAGCAACATGCTAAAAACATGCTAGTTGCATGCTAGCCATGCTAGAAACATGTTAGCCATGCTAGAAACATGTTAGCGACAGGGTAGCACCATGCTAATCATGTTAGCAACATGCTAGCAACATGGTAGTCACATTATAATCATGTTCAAGTGCATCCTAGTCATGTTAGAAACATGCTAGCAACATGTTAGTAACGTTAATCATGTTAGAAACATGCTAGCAACATGCTAGTCGCATCCTAATCATGCTAGAAACATGCTAGCAACATGCTAGTCGCATGTTAATCTTGCTAGCAACATGCTAGTCGCATGCTAATCATGCTAGAAACATGTTAACAACATGCTAGCAACATGTTAATAATGCTAGAAACATGCTAGCAACATGTTAATCATGGTAAAATCATGCTAGCAACATGCTAGTGACATGCTAGCAAAATGCTATTCATGCAAGAAACATGCTAGCAACATGCTAATCGTGCTAAAATCATGTTATTAAAATTCTAGTCGCATGCTAATGATGCTAGAAACATGCTAGCAACATGCTAAAAACATTCTAAAAACATGCTAATCATGCTATAAAACATGATAGCAACATGCTTACCATGCTAGAAACATGCTAGCGGCATGCTAATAATGCTAGAAACATGCTAGCGACAGGCTAATCATGCTACAGACATGCTATCAACATGCTAATCATGTTAAAATCATGCTAGTCGCATGTTAATCATGGTAGAAACATGTTAACAACATGCTAATCATACCAGAAACGTTAGCAACATGCTATTCAAATGCCAATCATGCTAGAAATATACTAGCAACATGTTAGTCATGATAACAATATGCTACCCCAAAATGCTAGTCGCATGTTAATCATGCTATAAACATGGCAGCGACATGCTAGTCAGGCTAAAAACATGCTATTCGCATACTAATCATGTTAGAAACATGCTAACAATATGCTAGTCATACTACAAACATGGTAGCGACATGCTAGTCATGCTAACAACATGCTAGTAACTTGCTAATAATGCAAGAAACATTTTAGTCGCATGCATTCTTTCTGTCAAACTAATCTATCTATCATTCTTTCATTTGAGCTAATCTATATCATTCTTTCTAACTAATCTATCTGTCATTATTTCTAACTAATATATCTTTCTTTCTTTCAACTAATCTATCAATCTAACTTTAAACTATAAACTTCTAACTTCTTTAAACTTCTTCAAACTTTCTGGTCAGGCTTTCTCAAGCCAACTTAAAGTTTGTCTCAACAAACTTTTTTTCTAGTTAAGTTGGCTTGAGAAAGCCAACTTACTGAAATCCTATTTAAACTTATTATTAAGTTTGTTTGAAAAAGCCAAATTACTGATCTACTATTTAATCTTATTATTATTATGTTGGCTTGGCAACAAGCCAACATACTGTTATGCTATTTAAACTTATTTTTATTTTTATTTTTATTATTTTTCTGAGAAATGTCAAACGCTACTCCTTTAAAGCCACAAGCTTTAGGGCTTTAAAGCCACAAGCCCCAAACTCGGCAGACACCTGCGGGATAGAGCGGTGCTGGTTGCTATATCTTTTCAGAGTGATCAGACTTAAAGTTTTTTTTTTTATTATTAATTTTTAAATTAAAAATACATTACCCATAGACTTACATTATCTGAGAAAAATTGCACCCCTAGTTGCAATACCCGTTGCCCGTTGCAATACCCGTTAGAGATTAAGGGGAGGAGTCGGGTTTCATTTCACTTTTAAACAGGTTAAAAATACCAAGTAAATAATACAATTTCCCTGACAAGTCAAACCAACATATCTGATTATTACAGGGGTCAGGGCTCATTAATAATTTATTTCTGGGCAGAGAGCAGTCAGAAAGATGAGAGAAGAATCACTGCTGCTCAGCTCAGTCTTTGTCTACATGGAGCTCACAACGAGCGAATTTATTCTTATTTAAGACCTTTTAAAACGGCGATTGCACACAATATACCCGTTAGAACACACCAAGAGCTAAATTCAGATGTTTCTCAACTGTTTAAAGTAATAACATGATATATTCGCGGCAGCCAAATGTCCGCGAGCTCGCGATGTATTTCTCTGAACACTTGAAGTCCACATGACAGCCGCGTTTCGGGGTGAGATCGGACAAATAAATAGGCTACACATTTCATTCACACTGACAAGCTAAACCAACATATGTTATTATTACCGGGTCAGATCTCATTAATAAATTATGTCTCTGGCCAAAGAACAGAGAGAAAGACGAGAGAGAAATTAGCGCTTAGCATTTTTTAAGCATTTTTTTGCGAATGCACTAATCCACCCATTAGAACACAACAAGAGAAGAATTCAGGTGTTTTTGAACTGTTTATGTGTGCAAAATGAAATACAATTTGACAGCGTGATACAGCTTATGAATACTGGAAGGAAAAAAAGTCACGACAGCCTTTTAACTCTGGAGTCGATTAATGCATATACGCGTTTTGGGTCATTTTCTCCTGATAACCTCGAAAATTACTTAAATTACACTTTCAGTTTTAATCGTACAGATAAGAGCAATACATCAATCCACTTCTTTTTGGATACAAACATAATAACAACAAAACTTTGTGCACTTATAAAATAAAGATAACAAACAAGGTGTGCTGTCTCCAGCCTATCTATAGAAAGCTTGCTGCCGAACAAATATTCTGTGATAAAGTAATCCATATCAAAACAACGCGATCTCCTTTATTCACGTCTAATGTGTATGGAAGGCCAAGAGGGTCAAATATACACGTGAATTTTAACGTGTCTCTGTAAAGGGTCTCCTTTTTTTTGGATACAAACATAATAAAAACAAAACTTTGGGCACTTATAAAATAAAGATAACAAACAAGGTGTGCTGTCTGCAGCCTTGGTCTGCGCTGATCATCATTTACAAACACGTCATTAAAATGAACTGTAACTCCATGAATACTCAACGAAGAGACATGAGAGACATATCTATAGAAAGCTTGACATGTCTACTTTTAAACTAAACAAGTGCTCCCGAACAAATATTCTGTGATAAAGTAATCCATATCAAAACAACGCGATGTCCTTTTTTCATGTCTCCCTCATTATATCTAATGTGTATGGAAGGCCAAGAGGGTCAAATACACGTGAATTTTAACGCGTCAACAACGCATTAAATACGTGTATTTCATGAGAAGACAACACGTATTTAATATTATTTATTTATCGGCGCTGCACAACATGGTAAAGTAATTTATATATATTTTTAAGAGCTTCTTAAAATACTATATTACTCCGATATTATATCCAATATTATTTAACACGTTAAATACGTGTTGTTTACACATGAAAAATCAGCGGGTATTTAACGTGTTAAATAAACCGTGAAATACACGTGAAGTACACGTTAAAAATCAGTTTGAAGTGGTCAGTGTCATTTGCTGCTGAGGACTTGGGTCAAACCACTTCTGTGAACTTAGAGGGGTGTACCATTCATAGACAGGCAACCACCATTTAACATGCTATAGATCAGCTTATTCAGCTTTATTATTTAGTCTTTTTTCTTTTCTGTTTTGTATAGCCTATAGAAATAATATATTTAAGTTTCAGTTTTATGAAATATTTATTTTATAATATATATTAATTAAAATCTTGTGGTGATAGTATAAAGTTTATAAAAGTTACAGTATTTTGTAATGAAACAGGACTTTTTGTTTAGCTCTTGACTCGCCGAAGTATACTATATATAGTGTCCCTTCTTTAATTTTTCAGTAATGTGTGATAACTTAAAATATGTTGTCAGTACTATTAAAATAAGATTAAATTGAATGGTATTTAGGAGATTATGGTTTTTGCATGACTTATTTCGCATTCAGCTAGACAACCCTGTCGTAGCTGTTATCATAGCCTAGGCTTTTTATTTAAAAAGAAAACAGCAAGGGACCATGGAAAAAGACTGTCGCAGGTGTATTTTTTATGGTATTATTATTATTATTTTTTTTTTTTTGCAGCGGGGCAACTCAAGAATGCTGGGCACACAAGTACTGTGGCTCTTTTGCCCCATGGCCAAGATGTCCAAGCCAACATCAAAGTTAGTTCACTAACTTTTAATTCTAGTTATTATTATTATTATTATTATTCTGATCCAAATTTTAAACACTATCTCCTCCTAGAGCTTTCAAGCTAGAACCACCAAACTCGGGTCAGACCTTTAGACTGGTCTGACTCAGGTTGCTATATCTTTTCTAACTGATCCGGCTTATGGTTTTCATAAACCAGACTACCAAAACCACCTTAAATCCCATAGACTTTCATTGAGGGGGTACAATCTTTTACAAAATAAGACTTATAATGTATTTAAGCTGTCTACTACCATAGCAAACCTTAAAAACTCTCTACTAAGAATACAGCTAAAACCAGCCTAAGCTGATCAGTTGCTTTGACTAGTCTCCCAAGCTGGTTTTTAAGTGGTTTTGGCCACTGTCACGCTGGTCTTAGCTGAGTTTTAGCTGGTTTTTACTGAATCCACTGGTTTTAGCTGGTTTTGGCCGGATTAGCATAGAAACATGCTAACAATATGCTAGAAACATGCCTTTAACATGGTTTTAAAGTGGTTTTGGCCACTGTCACACTGGCCTTATGTGGTCTTAGCTGGTTTTAGCTGGTTTTCTTTACTGAATCAACTGGTTTTAGCTGTTTTAGTATGAAAAATGTTAACAACATGCTAGTTCCTTGCTAATCAGACTAGAAACATACTTCTTACATGGTTTAAAGTGGTTTTGGCTACTGTCACGCTGGCCTTAGCTGGTCTTAGCTGATTTTCTTTACTGAATGAACTGATTTTAGCTGGTTTTGTGTAGAAAAATGAGAACAACATGCTATTTACTCACTAATCAGACTAGAAACATGCTTTTAATATGGTTTTAAAGTGGTTTTGGCCACTGTCACGTTGGCCTTAGGTGGTCTTAGCTGGTTATAGCTGGTTTTAGCTGGTTTTCTTTACTGAATCAACTGGTTTTAGCTGGATTAGAATAGAAAAATGTTAACAACATGCTAGTAACTTGCTAATCAGACTAGAAACATACTTCTAACATGGTTTAAAGTGGTTTTGGCCACTGTCACGCTGGCCGTAGCTGGTCTTAGCTGGTTCTCTTTACTGAATCAACTGGTTTTAGCTAGATTATCATAGAAACATGTTAACAACATGTTAGTAACTTGATAATCAGGTTAGAAACATGCTTTTAACATGGTTTTAAAGTAGTTTTGGCAACTGTCACACTGGTCTTAGCTGGTTTCTATCTGAATCAACTGGTTTTACCTGGATTAGCATTGAAACATGCTAGTCACTTTACTAATCATGCTAACAACATGGTAATAACATGCTAGTCACTTGCTAATCATGCTAGCGACATGCTAGAGACATGCTAGGAACATTCTAGCAACATGCTAGGAACATGCTAGCAACATGCTAATCATGCTAGAAACATGCTAGCAACATGCTAATAATGCTAGAAGCATGCTAA
Organism: Carassius auratus; assembly: GCF_003368295.1. NCBI lineage: Eukaryota > Metazoa > Chordata > Actinopteri > Cypriniformes > Cyprinidae > Carassius > Carassius auratus. The sequence goes on from NW_020523484.1 coordinate 158,535, forward strand.
CAACATGCTAATGAAATGCTAGTCACTTGCTAGTCATGCTAGCAACATGCTAGAGACATGCTAGGAACATTCTAGCAACATGCTAGGAACATGTTAACAACATGCTTATCATGCTAGGAACATGCTAGCAACATGCTAGGAACATGCTAGCAACATGCTAATCATGTTAGGAGCATGCTAGCAACATGCTAGGAACATGCTAATCATGCTAGAAACATGCTAGCAATATGCTATTCATGCTAGGAACATGCTAGGAACATGCTAGCTACATGCTAGTCACTTGCTAATCATGCACAAACATTGTAGCGACATGCTAATCATACTAAAATCATGCTATTTGCATGCTAGTCATGCTAGAAACATGGTAACAACTTCTCAATCATGCTAAAATTATGTTAACAACATGCTAATCATACTAAAATCACGCTAGCAACATGCTAGTCGCATGCTAGTCATGATAGAAACATGCTAGCAAAATGTTAATCATGCTAGAGACATGTTAGCGACATGCTAGCAACATGCTATTCATGCTAAAATCATGCTAGAAACATGCTAGTCGCATGCTAGTCATGCTAGAAACATGCTAGTGTAAGGGAAACAGGTCAATTTAGCTCAAAGGGAATCATTTAAGATTTAAAAGGCAATTTGAACAGAATCACTGTTTCACGGCTGTTCACGGAGACGCGCCTGCGGTTCAGTGAACGAGCCGTTTAACATCAAATCTGCGCTGGATACTAATATCCAAACTATAGTGAAACACTATCAATTAGCACAGTAACAAGATCGGCAGTTTAAGACATTAACTTGTAAGCACAAAACACAAGATACTTCTCTTTTCAATATGAATAAGGCTTTATTAGATAAATCTAAGACATATAAACTAATCTAACACATAAACGCACACACACACACATTCACACAAGTTGCAGGAAGGTCGAAAGTTTAGGAAAGATGAGTTTAAGAGAATGGAAATATGGAATCCCAAGTTTACAGCAATACGTTAAATTGCATAGACATGAACAACCATCAATCACGTAATTAGCCCTTGCATTGAGTTCCTCAATGTGACTACAATTATATTAGATACACCAGCACAACAAATATCTGGGGATACGTTGCCTTAGTTTCCTGTGAAAGGGACTCTCGTTGAAAGGGGTATCCCGGTGTCGCTGATTGGCTGGAAGTTCAGTAGTGAAGTGACGTCTTGGGAAGCCCGTGGTTGTTGGGCGTTGGCTGAAAGTGCAGAGTCGTGTGCGCTGGTTAAAGTTGAACGGGCATCCGAGGTCAGGCGTGAGAGCAGGCATGACTAATAGCATGACTGATAGCACGAGCAAGGCTGGAACTAAAAGCAGACTAAAAGCCCGCATGACTGATAGCACAAGCAATGCTAGACTAAAAGCAGACTAAAAGCAGACTAAAAGCCGACATGGCTAATAGCAGCAGCTAGGGACTAAAAGCAGACTAAAAGCGAAATTACATAGTGTCCAAAGCATTTACTTCCTTGTGGGCCACCCATCAAATGTTGCCTTGACCAATCAGATATGGTCTTGGGTCGGGTATCATAAATCATTTGTTTATCTTACCAAGCATGTGGTTCTTGCCTCACAGGGTCTTATTTTGGACATGATTCCTATAACACGATTATGATATATTTTACAAATAAATGATTGTCAGGACAATATCAAGCAAGAAAATTTGATTATGTCAATACTAGACATGACTATGTATCCTATAGTTATCAAAAGACATACACAATAAGTGATTATACATGATAGTCAAATGTGTGGGTTACACATAAATAAATATGGAGTTAAGCAATGGAACGATTCATTTAGAAGTCTTTTTGAGTTCATTCTGGTCCATATATAATGTATAAAAAGCAGTTTATTTGCCATTCTCTGGCAAAGGGATGTTCTGTGAAGACAGAGGTTTAAAGCCCTTCCCCATTAGGAATTTCAGTCTGGTTTCACTGGCTGATGGGGGAAGTCAGTGCAAGTATTTAATATGATCTCCTGGGTTTACATGTGATGTCCAGCGTTGCATTTCAATCACGAACAATAAATTTGACAATCTCTTCTTCGAATTAAAATTGTTAATAATTGTTCTATTGGTGTTAATGTTGAAAGCTGTTGTGTGAACAAGTTGGTTGGTTGGTTATCTTGCTTGGTTCTTGTGGCACTAGAACTGATTTATGACTTCCTGAGGAGTTCGGCTCTCGTTTCAATGCACACAGCTCTGATAGACTCTTTGATTTGTCTGGTTTGACTCATTTCTGCTACATATATCCCCCTTTCGATCAGCGAGGTGTTTAGGTGAAGACATCGTCGATCGCTGGAGAAACAAAGGCAGAAGAAGCAGACAAACACAGCAAACAGCAAGACAACACCTCCATGACAGTTACTGTACTGGTGCAGGCATCAGGTTATTTAGGTACACGTGGTTAAGTTCAATTAGTCAATGTAGTTTAGCACATTGAGGATAGTTTAGATCGTCTTGGAAATTGTTTTTATTTTTATTCATCAATCAAATTTGTGGTTAACTTTGTTTGGTTCTTCTAGGTTGTCTTACTTTACATGTTTACCATTAGTTTTCTAGTAATTTCATTTTCAATTCAATGAATTGACCTATCATGCATGGAGCTCTCTGGCTTCCATTCAGTTTACAGTGGCTGGCGGATATTAGGTGTTGCGAGTCAATCCTAATATCAGACCTTCGACCCTCGCAGGGTGTCTAAGCGTTTCACCTACTCAGGAAAGAGGGGAAGGAGAAGGATAGGTCAAAGAAGAACAAAACAAAACAAGGCTGCTGTGGGTTTTCCTAGCATGTGTTACAACTACTATTGAGCTAGGATGTCAGGTGCAGCTAGTGTGTCGTGAACCTTAACTTAGTGTCAGGTGTTCTACCTTTTGTTAGGATGGCTGCACGTTTCTTCATGGTGGGTATGTGTAACTTTGTTACGCTAAAAGTTGAATATTCTACCTGTGGGAAGAATATGTTTGTTGACTGTGTTATCAGTAGATGTGTTTACCTCTGGGTGTAGGTAATGTTGTGTGTTACTGGTGTAGTGCATGTGTGGCCAGATCTGTTCAAATCTGTGTTGTCTCCCCCTTTTTCTAGCATGTCACTGAAGACTGGCTCTCAGCATCCTTGGCTTGGATGAGGGCGTGTCCATGGTCTAATGAGGGGTCAGTCCAGCAAGGCAGGAAGTTCTTTAGCAGACAGTCGGAGGCAGTTTGGCATGGCTGTGTGAAGCTGAGTTGCAAAACTTGTCTCCTATGTTGCATTCTTCTTGTGATGCCTTCTGGCTGTAGCAGACTTTCTGACCTTCTGTGCTCTGGTGGTTGCTGTTGCACAGACAGGGAATTTGGAACTTGGAGTTGGAGTTCATTTGACAGTTTGTTAGTGACTGAGGTGATGTCCTTTAGTACCTCAGATTTTTCATCAACAGTTGGCCGTTAAAGACTGGTCCGTTCTGGGTCGTTGTTGAACAGGTGCTTGCCATCTCTAATGTGGTGCACCAGGTGATCACCGGCCTTCCGTTCTGTCGCTGGTCACAGCAAGCATGACTCAAATTTGTGGTCACCTGCATGTAAATTGTCTTGAAGGAACTCTCTTAGTTGTTCCATGACTTGTTCCGTGTCTTCTAATGGTAAGCGGTTATGTTCTTGTGCATACTCAGCCTTGTGCATGTCTGAGTGGTGCTGAGGTGGGTTTTGATGTCGCTTACCCACACGAGTTGCTCTTGGATGAGTCAGCTGATTACCTTTGGATATCTGGTTAGGTTTCCAGATGTTCTTATCCTTTTGGTTTCTTGAGAAGCGTGGCTGGTCCCATGGATTTTTCCAGCAGTTGGGCTGAAAGCGGTCGTGGATATGGGTGTCACGTTCTCTGTGCTCTTGATGGAAGACTCTGGTGTTGTGATGCCACTGGGTGTCGTCCAGTGCAAGGCTTGAGTCTTTGTTGACAGAGTTCAAGAGTGTGGAGGTTTTGCTACCTTTCTTTGAGGCCACCTTCTGCTTGTTATAGGCCTTCTGTGTTAGGTCACGCAACTGTTGGATGGTCATGGAGTTCGGACAGGCCATGACACCTAGATGGTGACTGACTTCAGGGTGCAGATTTCTTAGGAAGAGGCTTTTGAAGTTCACATCCTCTTCAAGGTCAGGGCTGTTGTGTGCACCAAAGTAGGCTTGTCGGAGTTGGTTGTAATAAGCTTGTGGAGTCTCTTGACGACCTTGTTTGGTTTCCAAGGCAGTTAACAGTCCATGTTCAGACTCTGGGTCTGTAAACTCTTTAATCAGGACCTCACGAAGTCGCTGGTAGTTTGACTTGGTTTGACTGGGCTGTCGATCTAGAAAGTTTCGTACCTCGGGACTGGACGTGGCTCTAAGGAGGTACGGTATAACCAGTCTCTGTCAGTCACATGAGGTCTCACTTCCAGGTGAAATTCGATATCTCGCAGGTAAGCTTGGATGTCGGGGCCCTCTGTGGAGTTCGGGTTGAACCTGCTGATGTTTTTAGACAGCTTGTTGAGGTCTTTGATTGTCATCCCGTGTGCAGCTTCAAGGCCTTGGACGGGAGGTTTTCTTTCGTTGGCAGGAAAGGGTTGTGTGGCGAAGGCAGGTGAGGTTTTGGGTTGTGGCCCTTCGCTCTTTTCGTCATATGTCAGTTCTTGGACGTGGGACTCTGCTCTGCTCAGCAGTGATGAGGCTAAGAGATGTTTCTCTTTTCTTGGCTCTAGTTTGTGCTTGTAAGCATTTTGGAGTTCTTTTCTGACCATGTAGAGCTCATCGTTGGTATCATCTAGTTGTTGGGTCAGATTGTCCATTTCAGTTCTGTTCCTTTCAAGGTGGTCTTTCAAAGCACTGATTTCAGAATTCTTGTTTCTGATGTCTATCTTGGCTTTCTCCAGTAGCTGTTCGGCATACTGGAGTCTGTTTACCAGGTCTTTCTGAGCAGCCGTTGCATGTTGCTGGTCGAGCTGAGCTGCTGCCAGGGCTGCTAGGAGCTTCATAACTTGTTCTGTTGTATCCTGCTCCCTCTCGCTGGGTGCTTTGAGTTGATTTTGAACTTTCACTTCCAGCTTGTCTATGTGACGTTGAGCACGTGTCAGCTCCTCTTGAAGGTGGGTGATGTGCTTGTCGCTCAGTTTCAGCTGGGTGGTGAAGGCATAGCTTAGTGAGCTCGTGATCTTGACTAGCTCCTCGTGGTTGTTGTTCTGGCTTGAATCTTGTGTCAGGAATCTTCTCAGGATTAGGATTATTATTAAAAATAATAACAGTTCAAATGTCTTTGGAGTGAGGCTGTCTGTTATGCCTCTCAGCCACATGTTCACATCTTCCCCATGGGAAATGGGGTCTGCAGTCTGCGGCATGTTGGCACGCTGGGGAGAAAAGAGACTGACACAGATCTGTGTGGAGTAAAAGCCTATGTGTGGTGGGACAACTAAGTGTTGTATCAGTGATTGTGAACCACTAGTGAAATGTGGTGATGACTGTGTTGGTCTCAGGGTGTCTAAGTAGACTAGAGATGCGAAGACTTTGTCACTCTAATGAGGAAGAGGAAAAGAGAGACAGAGGTGAAAAACAAATTCAAATGACAAGCAAAATATCTGTTTTTCAAATGAGGAAAATTATTTTTTCCAATTAAATGTTATCAAAAATGTAAACAATATTATTATATTTCTTGCTTAGGACAAAAGAATACAATAATAATTCTGATATCTCTTTTCTTAGTCTGACAGGATTGACACCGTACACCTTTCAGTTGGACCGCTCACCAGGGAGTCAGCGAAGGCGACAGTTGCTCAACACGTATCTCTATTAAATTGATCTCAACGTTGGATGAGATGCTAAAACTTGGATTGCGTTTCCAAATGTAGGGAGGTTAGGAAGAACAAATGAGAGGATGATTACAATCAAATTCATAAGGATGATTCGTCGTCTTTGGCACGATTGTGTATTTACTTAGAATTGATTGATGGTTCTTACATGTCCTACAAATGTAAAAAGAGAAGAGGAAAGTAAAGGAGAGAGAGGACGGAGATGGTAAGTCTCAGTAGCGGTTATCTCAACTACAAGGAGAGCGTTGTGTTAGTTGCTGCACAACTAATTAAACAAAATAAACTTTAAGTGAAAGAGAGTTGTCTTTCTAATTTATTTGAACTCGTAGTGAGGGATAACAATGTCTCCTTTTAGGGCTCAGGTTTGTCGTTCCCAGGCTAGGATACACAAAAGAAATGGAAAGAAATAGGAAAATTAAAAAAATTAATAAATGGGCAAAATATGCAAAAATGAAATTAAAAAGAGGAAATCAATACGTAAAACAATAGTGGTTAAGTGTATAACCAAAACAGGAAGAGGGGTAAAACGCATTCAAATAAGTAAAGGTCTGAATAGCATATATTCAGATGGGCAATAAATAAATTAGGAAGAATAAGTTTACTTTAACTTCCAAAGTTCAAGGCTTATTCATTCCTAAAATAATTAGACCCAAACGAGAATACTAGAAATAAAAGATCAAATGAAATGATCTGAGAGGGAAATTTTAAATGCTTCCAAATAAATTTAATGTTTCAATTAAATTTCAATTTGACAATTAATAATTGTGAGTCAGTATTTCCCTTTCTAGTAAAATGAAAATAAGTGGTCTAGTGAGAAAAGAGAGCGATAAAAAGAAAGGGACTAATAAGTGTTAGTTAAGATGTTTAAAATGGTTAAATCACGTCAGCGTTGCCCAAACACACATTATTCTACCACTGGATGGTAATGCTAACGGCTAACCTTTGAGGCTAGTGGCTTTAGTATAGACTTCAATGTAAATGCAATGGTTTCGTTAGCTTAGCGACACCGCAGAGTTTGTGCGCTGCTCGTGCACAGTTCAGAGTTGCTCCGGAAGTAGGTTAAGGCTCCGGGTCACGGTCGTCACTATGGCAACCAAAACACATTCTAGTGGATTAGCACATGAATCGTTGCATTGTTGCAAATACAGTTAAGCATGTTACATGAAATGTCGGCTCATTTCAACACTGGACAGATAACAACACCGCCTTTCAGTTGGTTTTGCGATGTGGCACTTAAACTCTCAGTTTGTATAGAGTTAAATTTATCTTAATTCAAATAGCAGCTTCCTGCTGTAGTTATTATATCAATCTCAGCAATTTGAATCTCCGTGCCAGTTTTTCTGGACACAAACATAAAAGTTTTCCTTCGCTGTTGGTACACAGTCAAAATTTACTTGATCAAGCTTTTAAAACACTCCCATTCAAATTACTCTCGGACACCCGCAGTGTTACGCGAGATTGCATTCACTTTGTGAACGGATACAAATGGGCAAACATTGTTCTCTAATGTTTAACGTTAACGTAGGGGAGTCGAATATCAAATTTGATTCGGCAGTGGAACACGCACTGGCAATCTAACTATATGAAATATGAATACGGGGGCTTTGATAAATAGATTGAGGAACGCGCTCAAAACTATTCTTTATTCACCGATTTATATCCCTTTTGAAACACTAACAGTTTAGCTCCGTTCAGCAAACAGTGACTGAGATAGCGTTTGAGACACTGGAACACGCAGTGAAATCAAATCAGCTATAAAACAAGGCATTACACAAATGAGGAACACGCTCAATTTCTACCTTATTGTACGATCTCAGATGTTTACTTTTAAGTTCACTTACTGCTGTTAACATTGAAGAGACGGATTTGAGTTAAAGTCTCCTCTAGCTCCTTTCATTCAAGCGCGCGCTGTTTACGTCACACGTCATACAAACACACACACATACTCCGGTCTCGCAAGCTTTTCATCTTTCATTCCTTTAGCAAAATCAAAGATTAAATAACTTGGTTTATGCTCACAATTTAGATTAAACTGCCTGCATTTTCTCCACCATTCTAATGTAAGGGAAACAGGTCAATTTAGCTCAAAGGGAATCATTTAAGATTTTAAAGGCAATTTGAACAGAATCACTGTTTCACGGCTGTTCACGGAGACGCGCCTGCGGTTCAGTGAACGAGCCGTTTAACATCAAATCTGCGCTGGATACTAATATCCAAACTATAGTGAAACACTATCAATTAGCACAGTAACAAGATCGGCAGTTTAAGACATTAACTTGTAAGCACAAAACACAAGATACTTCTCTTTTCAATATGAATAAGGCTTTATTAGATAAATCTAAGACATATAAACTCATCTAACACATAAACGCACGCACACACACATTCACACAAGTTGCAGGAAGGTCGAAAGTTAAGGAAAGATGAGTTTAAGAGAATGGAAATATGGAATCCCAAGTTTACAGCAATACGTTAAATTGCATAGACATGAACAACCATCAATCACGTAATTAGCCCTTGCATTGAGTTCCTCAATGTGACTAAAATTATATTAGATACACCAGCACAACAAATATCTGGGGATACGTTGCCTTAGTTTCCTGTGAAAGGGACTCTCATTGAAAGGGGTATCCCGGTGTCGCTGATTGGCTGGAAGTTCAGTAGTGAAGTGACGTCTCGGGAAGCCCGTGGTTGTTGGGCGTTGGCTGAAAGTGCAGAGTCGTGTGCGCTGGTTGAAGTTGAACGGGCATCCAAGGTCAGGCGTCGGAGACTCGACGTTACAAAACTTAAATCAGAACACGAAACTCTCAAACGGAAAAGAAAAGAAATAAAGTTTGACGAGACTAGGTTGTGTTCCTTCAGGCGTCAGGCGTCGGAGACTCGACGTTACAAAACTTAAATCAGAACACGAAAACTCTCAAACGGAAAAGAAAAGAAATAAAGTTTGACGAGACTAGGTTGTGTTACTTCTCATTGTGGCATAGTAGCAGCAGGCAGGCACGCTGGTACCGCGCTCAAAGAACAATGATGACTAACCGCATGGCTAGATGCTACAAGCTAAAGCTAGGTAGCAAAGCTACAAGCTAAAAGCTAAGAGCAGGCATGACTAATAGCATGACTGATAGCACGAGCAAGGCTGGAACTAAAAGCAGACTAAAAGCCTGCATGACTGATAGCACAAGCAATGCTAGACTAAAAGCAGACTAAAAGCAGACTAAAAGCCGACATGGCTAATAGCAGCAGCTAGGGACTAAAAGCAGACTAAAAGCGAAATTGCATCGTGTCCAAAGCATTTACTTCCTTGTGGGCCACCCCTCAAATGTTGCCTTGACCAATCAGATATGGTCTTGGGTCAGGTATCATAAATCATTTGTTTATCTTACCAAGCATGTGGTTCTTGCCTCACAGGGTCTAATTTTGGACATGATTCCTATAACACGATTATGATATATTTTACAAATAAATGATTGTCAGGACAATATCAAGCAAGAAAATTCGATTATGTCAATACTAGACATGACTATGTATCCTATAGTTATCAAAAGACATACACAATAAGTGATTATACATGATAGTCAAATGTGTGGGTTACACATAAATGAATATGGAGTTAAGCAATGGAACGATTCATTAAGAAGTCATTTTGAGTTCATTCTGGTCCATATATAATGTATAAAAAGCAGTTTCTTTGCCATTCTTTGGCAAAGGGATGTTCTGTGAAGACAGAGGTTTAAAGCCCTTCCCCCTTAGGAATTTCAGTCTGGTTTCACTGGCTGATGGGGGAAGTCAGTGCAAGTATTTAACATGATCTCCTGGGTTTACATGTGATGTCCAGCGTTGCATTTCAATCACGAACAATAAATTTGACAATCTCTTCTTTGAATTAAAATTGTTAATAATTGTTCTATTGGTGTTAATGTTGAAAGCTGTTGTGTGAACAAGTTGGTTGGTTGGTTATCTTGCTTGGTTCTTGTGGCACTAGAACTGATTTATGACTTCCTGAGGAGTTCGGCTCTCGTTTCAATGCACACAGCTCTGATAGACTCTTTGATTTGTCTGGTTTGACTCATTTCTGCTACACTAGCAACATGGTAATCATGCTAGAAACATGTTAGCGACATGGTAGCAACATGCTAATCATGTTGGCAAAATGCTAGCAAAATGCTAGTCACATTGTAATCATGCTAGGAACATGCTAGTCGAATGCTAATCATGCTAGAAACATGTTAACAACATGCTAGCAACATGTTAATCATGCTAGAAACATGCTAGCGACATGGTAGCAACATGCTAATCATGCTAGACACATGCTAGCAAAATGCTAATCATGCTAGAAAAATGCTAGCAAGATGCTAGTTGCATGCTAGTCATGTTAGAAACATGCTAGCAACATGCTAGTAACATGCTAATCATGTTAGAAACATGCTTGCAACATGCTAGTCACATGCTAATCATGCTAGAAACATGCTAGCATCATGCTAATCATGCTACAATCATGCTAGCAACATGCTAGTCGCATGCTCGTCATGCTAGAAACATGCTAATCATGCTAGAAACATGCTACCAACATGCTAGTCACATGCTAGTCATGCTAGAAACATGCTAACAACATGCTAGTCATATTACAAACATGGTAGCGACATGCTAGTCATGCTAACAACATGCTGTTAACTTGGTAATCATGCTAGAAACATGTTAGTCGCATGCATTCTTTCTGTCAAACTAATCTATCTATCATTCTTTCATTTGAGCTAATCTATATCATTCTTTCTAACTAATCTATCTGTCATTCTTTCTAATATATCTTTCTTTCTTTCAACTAATCTATCAATCTAACTTTAAACTATAAACTTCTAACTTCTTTAAACTTCTTCAAACTTCTTCAAACTTTCTGGTCAGGCTTTTTCAAGCCAACTTAAAGTTTGTCTCAACAAACTTTTTTTTCTAGTTATTATGTTGGCTTGGCAACAAGCCAACATACTGTTATGCTATTTAAACTTATTTTTATTAGGGCCCGAGCACCAAGGTGCGAGGACCCTCTTGTATCTGCTTTGTTTATTATTAGGGCTCAAGCCTGGAGGGCGAGAGCCCTATTGTTTTCCTTAGGATTATTTGTTATTATTATTATTAGGGCCCGAGCACTGATGGTGTGAGGACCCTCTTGGAATTGCTCCGTTTATTAGGGCCCGAGCACCGATGGTGTGAGGACCCTATTGGAATTGCTCCGTTTATTAGGGCCCGAGCACCGATGGTGTGAGGACCCTCTTGGAATTGCTCCGTTTATTATTATTATTATTATTATTATTATTATTATTATTATTATTATTATTCTTCTTCTCCAAAATGAATTGCATTTTTGAGGGCCTAAACATGCTCGAAAAGTCATGAAACTTTGCACACACCTCAGAACTGGCGAAAATTTACGTCTGATATGGGTTTCAGAAGTGGGTGTGGCAAAATGGCTCAACAGCGCCACCTATACACATTCAACGGTGTGCGCCTCGAGCTACGTTTCATGTACATGTATGAAAATCGGTATACTCATGTAACTCTCCAATACCTACAAAAAAGTCTCTTGGAGCAAAATCCGAAACCCAACAGGAAGTCGGTTATTACTAATATTATGAGCAAATTTTGTGTCATTTTTGTCATTTCCATGCGTTGTATTTTAACGAACTCCTCCTAGAGATTCATTCAGATCAACACCAAATTTGGTATGCCTAATCTGAAGGCCTTTGCGATGTTAAATTGCGAAGCTTTTGAGTTTTCGTTAATGGGCGTGTCCTTGGCGGCCTGGCGAATTTCGATGATTCGCCATGAAACAGGAAGTTGCTATAACTCAGACATACAATGACCAATCTGCCCCAAACTTCACATGTTTGATGAGACTCCTGACCTGAACAGATTGACATGCCCATATTCAGTTATAGTCATAGCGCCACCTATTGGCAACAGGAAGTGAACTATTTTACACTGCGATGAACTACTCCTAGAAATTTTATGACATCAATGTATTTTTTGTGGTCAGTCTAATCTAAAGCCCTGTGCGATGTTAAGTTGTGAAGATCTTGAGTTTTCGTTAAAAGGCGTGTCCATGGAGCCGTCACGAAGTTTGTTGTCTCGCCATAGGAATAAAAGATGTTATAACTCAGGCATAAAATGTCCGATCTTCCCCAAACTTCACATGTTAGATAAGAGTCCTGGCCTGAACACATCTGAAGGCCAAAATTCCATCAGGTGTGGCAAAATGGCTCGATAGCGCCACCTATACACTTTCAACAGAGTGCGCCTCGAGCTATGTTGCACGTACATGTACAAAAATCGGTATACACATGTAACACACCAATACCTACAAAAAAGTCTCTTGGTACGAAATCCGAATCCCAACAGGAAGTCGGTTATTTAGAATTTTCTCTGCAAAATTGGCGTTGTTTTGGTCATTTTCAGGGGTTGTACTTTAACGAACTCCTCCTAGAGATTTATTCAGATCAACACCAAACCTGGTCAGTGTAATCTTAAGCTCTTTGCGATGTTAAATTGCGAAGATCTTTAGATTTCGTTAAAGGGCGTGTCCATGGTGGCCTGACAAATTTCGATGTTTCGCCATGAAAAAGGAAGTTGCTGTAACTCAGACATACAATGTCCAATCTGCCCCAAACTTCACATGTTAGATAAAACTTCTGCCCTTAACAGATCTACATGCCCACATTCAGTTATAGTCATAGCGCCACCTATTGGCAACAGGAAGTGACATGTTTTACGCTGCGACAAACTACTCCTATAATTTTTTTGAGATTAACATATATTTTGTGGTCAGTCTAATCTAAAGGCCTGTGCAATGTTAACTTTTGGAGATCTTGAGTTTTTGTTAAAGGGCGTTTCCATGGCGCCATGACAAAATTTGATGTCTTGCCACAGCAAGAGAAGTTGTTGTAACTCAAGCATAAAATGTTCAATCTTCCCCAAACTTCACATGTTCGATAAGAGTCCTGGCCTGAACACATCTGAAGGCCAATATTCCATTATAATGATAGCGCCACCTGCTGGCAACGGTAAGATTGGCACATATATTTAGGACATTAAATGCATATTTCTCAACGTTCACCTTTTTACTAAAGCAACACGATGGCGGTGAGCCCGGGTGCGAGGGCCCGTTCATCGCTGCTTGCAGCTTTAATTATTATTATTATTATTATTATTATTCTTCTCCAAAATGAATCGCATTTTTGAGGCCCTAAACATGCTCGAAAAGTCATGAAACTTTGCACACACCTCCGAACTGGCGAAAATTTACGTCTGATATGGGTTTCAGAAGTGGGTGTGGCAAAATGGCTCAACAGCGCCACCTATACACGTTCAACTGTGTGTGCCTCGAGCTAGGTTTCATGTACATGTATGAAAATCGGTATACACATGTAACTCTCCAATACCTACAAAAAAGTCTCTTGGAGCAAAATCCGAAACCCAACAGGAAGTCGGTTATTTCTAATATTATGAGCAAATTTTGTGTCATTTTTGTCATTTCCATGCCTTGTATTTTAACGAACTCCTCCTAGAGATTCATTCAGATCAACACCAAAATTTGGTATGCCTAATCTAAAGGCCTTTGCGATGTTAAATTGCGAAGCTTTTGAGTTTTCGTTGAAAGGCCTGTGTGTGGCGGCCTGGCGAATTTCGATGATTCGCCATGAAACAGGAAGTTGCTATAACTCAGACATACAATGACCAATCTGCCCCAAACTTCACATGTTTGATGAGACTCCTGTCCTGAACAGTTTGACACGACCATATTCAGTTATAGTCATAGCGCCACCTATTGGCAACAGGAAGTGACATATTTTACGCTGCGACAAACTACTCCTAGAAATTTTTGACATCAATGTCTTTTTTGTGGTCAGTCTAATCTAAAGGCCTGTGTGATGTTAAATTGTGAAGATCTTGAGTTTTCGTTAAAGGGCGTGTCCATGACGGCGTGACAAAGTTCGATGTCTTGCCATGGGAATAAAATATGTTATAACTCAGACATAAAAGGTCTGATCTTCCCCAAACTTCACATGTGTGATAAGAGTCCTGGCCTGAACACATCTGAAGGCCATTATTCCAACGGGTGTGGCAAAATGGCTCAATAGCGCCACCTATACACATTCAACGGAGTGTGCCTCGAGCTATGTTCCACGTACATGTACAAAAATCGGTACATATATGTAACAGTCCAATACCTACAAAAAAGTCTCTTGGTACGAAATCCGAATCCCAACAGGAAGTCGGTTATTTAGAATTTTCTCTGCAAAATTGGCAATCTTTTTGCCATTTTCAGGGGTTGTACTTTAACGAACTCCTCCTAGAGATTTATTCAGATCAACAGCAAACTTGGTCAGTTAAATCTAAAGGCCTTTATGATGTTAAATTGCGAAGATCTTGAGGTTTCGTTAAAGGGCGTGTCCATGGCGGCCTTACAAATTTCGATGTTTTGCCATGAAAAAGGAAGTTGCTGTAACTCAGTCATACAATGTCCAATCTGCCCCAAACTTCAAATGTTAGATAAGACTTCTGCCCTTAACAGATCTACATGCCCATATTCAGTTATAGTCATAGCGCCACCTGCTGGCATCAGGAAGTGACATATTTTACTGTAACTCAGACATACAATGTCCAATCTGCCCCAAACTTCACATGTTAGATAAGACTTCTGCCCTTAACAGATCTACATGCCCATATTCAGTTATAGTCATAGCGCCACCTGCTGGCAACAGTAAGTGACATGTTTTACGCTGCGACAAACTACTCCTAGAAATAGTATTACATTAATGTTTTTTTTTGTGGTCAGTCTAATCTAAAGGCCTGTGAAATGCTAAATTATGGAGATCTTTTTTTTTTTTTTTAAAGGGCGTGTCCATGGCGTCATGACAAAATTTGCTGTCTCGCCACAGTAAAGGAAGTTGTTGTAACTCAGGCATAAAATGTTCGATCTTCCCCAAACTTCACATGTTTGATAAGAGTCCTGCCCTGAACACAACTGAAGGCCAATATTCCATTATAATGATAGCGCCACCTGCTGGCAACAGGAAGATTGGCACATATATGGAATAACTTTGATATATTCAACTCATATTTATGAGTTTAAATGCATATTTCTCACCGCTCACCTATTTACTAAAGCCACTCGCTGCCAGTGAGCCCGGGTGCGAGGGCCCGTTCATCGCTGCTTGCAGCTTTAATTAGGGCCCGAGCACCGATGGTGTGAGGACCCTCTTGGAATTGCTCCGTTTATTATTATTATTATTATTATTATTATTATTATTATTATTATTATTATTATTATTATTCTCCAAAATGAATCGCATTTTTGAGGGCCTAAACATGCTCGAAAAGTCATGAAACTTTGCACACACCTCAGAACCGGCGAAAATTTACGTCTGATATGGGGTTTCAGAAGTGGGTGTGGCAAAATGGCTCAACAGCGCCACCTATACACGTTCAACGGGGTGCGCCTCAAGCTACGTTTCATGTACATGTATGAAAATCGGTATACACTTGTAACTCTCCAATACCTACAAAAAAGTCTCTTGGAGCAAAATCCGAAACCCAACAGGAAGTCAGTTATTTCTAATATTATGAGCAAATTTGTGTCATTTTTTGTCATTTCCAATGCGTTGGTATATTTAACGAACTCCTCCTAGAGATTCATTCAGAAAACACCAATTGGTATGCCTAATCTGAGGCCTTTGCGATGCTTAAAATTGCGAAATGCTTTTGAGTTTTGTTAATTGCGTGTCCTGTGGCCAGCCTGTGCGAATTTTTTGATGTATTCGCCATTCGAACAGGGAAGTTGCTATAACTCAGACATACAATGACCAGATCTGCCCCCAAACTTTCCACATGTTTGCATGAGAACTCTGCTGACTGCTGACAGATTTGACATGCCCTATTTCAGTCTATAGTCATAGCGCCACCTATGTTGGCAAACAGGAAGTGACATTATTTTACACTGCGATGAACTACTCCTTAGAAATTTTATGACAATCAATGTATTTTTTTGTGGTCAGTCTAATCTTAAAGGCCTGGTGCGCATGTTAAGATGTGAAGATCTTGAGTTTTCG
>NW_020523485.1:0-36003 GCF_003368295.1 Carassius auratus
TATATATATATATATATATATATATATATATATATATATATAATTTAAAATATTGGGTTACCCACATTCTTCAATGATCTTTTGTGTTAAGAAAAAAAAAAGAAAGAAAACCATACAGGTTCTGCAAACAGCTTGAGGTTTGAGTAAATAATGATAGAATTTTCATTTTTGGTTGTGAACTAACCCTTTAACCTGAGTTTACAAAGACATAAACTAGAGTTACATCCATTGCCAAAAATTAATTTGTGTACTTGACCGACGCTGTGTATGCGTAGGTGCTCCTTTAGTGATGTTTGTATTTGAAGGCCTTGGAGCTTCTGTACACTTGAACTTTCTGTTTCCGCCTGACTGGAGTAATAGTCCGCTGAGAAGAGAGAGAGACAGAAAAGGCAGTTGTTTGAAATGTTTGAAGTCAAACATGTGACTGTGAACAAAAGCTCTCGGTGATTTCCTCACCAAGAGTGTGGAACATGGCGAAGGTTGTGAGAGCAGCGCTGTACCTGCTCCCGGACGTGTCTGTGTGCGGTCATGTGACGGACGAGCTGCGTGCGGTAGGTGAAGGTTGTAGCTACAGAGGGAGCAGCAAGTAGTTGTCCTCACTCTTCTCATGGCGTAGTTTAATGTGCTCCTTGAGCGATGTGTGACGCTTGTAACCGCGGGAAACAGTGCGGACAGGTGTGCAGCTGCGGGAATGCATCAGGAGTACCTGACAGACATATGCACAATTAAATACTCTGTAGATTAGACAAAAGAAAGACAAAAAAAACAAACTTGGTGGCTACCGTTTCTCATCGTGGACCCCTCGCTCTGGCGTTCTCTGATGCTCCTCTGGGACGTCTGAGTAAGCGTGCTCCGTTTCCGTCTGCTTTTCCTCACAGTCCACTTCATCATCAGCACCCTCTTCCTCATCAGTGACACACTCCTCTTTCAAACACACACAGGCAAATTAGATCAACTAAAACGCATACAAATTTCATTTTCTCAGCTTCTGCTCCAGCATGAAATACAGCGGTTGGACAAAATAATGTGAACACCTGGGAAATCTTTCTTTATTAAGGTGTTTTGCCTTTAATAGAGCTTCCAACTGTCTTAGAATAGATTCATACAATGTTTGAATAGCCTACAGTGAAAAGTCATGCATCAGAACATCTGTTAAATTGCTTCTGAGCAATCTGCTTCTAACTCTTTTTTTTCCAAGTTTGTCCACAGGAGGAGTAAACATATGTATAATATAATATTCAAGTCAGGTATTTATCGGGTTATTTGTCTGATCAGGGAAGAAGCTGATGTTCATCTTGGTGCTCCAGCTCTTCAGGGTTTATGATCATGACACCTTCGCATTTTACCATTGGTGTCTGGTAAAGTTTTTCCAATTACAGCTGTTTCCTGTGGTTGCATTTATATTAGCTTTTTTGGTTGAAAACCTACATGTACTAATATACAAAAACAACCTGACTGCAACCGCGTTTAGTAACCACACTTTGGGTTTAATCGAAATTTAATATGCACACAAACACAGATTTTTGGGTTGGATGTAATGTAGGAGTTTTATAAAATTACAGCTGTAATTATATTTGACTGGGAAGTGGGGCAGTATGGCCCACGTCTATGTGCTACGGAGGCCCGTAAGGACCAGGTGACGCATTACGAATGAATAATGACCTGAGAGAGAGGAATGAGCTCACACACACCTGATCCAGCCATGCTAACCCAGCACACCCTCACAGACATGTCAGTCCAGCTACTTGTCCCTTTACTACAGTAATTTCAAGCTCTTTCCATGACAAGTAGGCCAAAGTGCCCAAAGAAGCCAAGCCTTCCCCAGTTCTCAGCAAGAGTTTGAAACTGAAAACTTGTGTTACATCCAAAGCTCCCTGTTGTTTTCTGTTCTGTATCTGAATACCCAGGCGGAATATAGTTCATGACTTTTAAAATCTGAACAGATTTTAAAGCACAAGGCATCATACACATGTCGATTTTGTAAATAATTACCGAGAAAAACTGGGCATCATACACCAAATGACAGAGAATCAAACACTACCAGACTTTTAAGTTGTTCTGGATCAAACAAACTTGAGCAGGAGCATGCGCTGAAAACAAAATGTGTTCTAAAATCAGCTCAAAACATCAAACACATCTGATATCTTCTGACTGGATGAAAACGAAGTCTGAAGATGAAAAATTTCCATGCCCATAATGCATTACACTATTTTCTGTGAAATCTGTCAACTTGAAATACTTCAAATTTGCAGGCTATCTCAACCAAAATCCATAAGATCTGTATGAGTGTTTTGCACCAGCAATGTAATCTGATTATGCAAAAAAAAAAAAAAAACTGTTCCTGTTTTAGGTTTTTGTTCCTTGAAATGACCTGCACAGTCATTTCACAAACCTGTGCATGCCAGAACTGAAAATTATGATTTTCTGCTCATACAGATTTTTTGCCATAGAGATAAAAAAATAATTTATAAACCTTTGGTGTTCTTACAGCTGATTCAGATCACTGCTGAATATCTGGCCCATCCTGTGGATGACTGAAATCACAGATATCTAGATATTTAGATATCTAGCAAGTGTGTCGTAATCAGAGATGTTTTTACCCCTGATAGAAAATACAATTAAAATGCATCTAATTGAATCTCAGTCATTGTTCCAGACACTTTGAGACGAACTGAATCAGTATGCTGGATCTTATCAGGACTGATGCTTCCTAGACTGCTTGAACTTTCATGGTCAACATAATGGTCATGTTATGCAATTTCATAGATTTATAAAGTACTTAATTCACAAAAACATTGTCCATACAAGACATAATACAGCTAAATTTCTGCAGGAGCATGCACCTCATTGGGAACTGAAAAAAAAAAACCTTTGTGTTCTAAAATCAGCTCAAAATAAACACGATTGATATCTTCTGACTGGATGAAAACAAATCTGAAGCTGAAAAATCTTCATGCCCATCATACACTATGCATTTTTCTGTGAAATCTGTCAACTTGGAATCCTTTAAATCTGCAGACCATCTCTGATTCTAGACAACTAATGTTGACCCCCCCCCCCTTTTTAAACTGCTAAAAGGTTAAGAAAATGAGTTACAAATAAATGAATCCATAAGAGCTCTCTGAGTGTTTTGCACTAAACTGACCTTTGACCCTTATTTCTTCTATTAAAGTATCTGGCCCCAGGCTGCCATCTGTTGAAAGAAAAAAAAAACTAATTACTTCTGTGTTTTGATGAAATCACTTAGCTTTATGACACTAAGTTTTGTTTTAAATGTTGCTCTAACTGTTGTTTTATTATTGTTTAAGGGGATAAGAAACCCCCCCCCCCCAAAAAAAAAAAAATTTCTGAAGAACATAGTAGATAATGTAAAAACCTTTCAATTGTTTAATATAGGTAACCAGTTAACATTATAATTTTGTTCTGATCATGAAACCAAAGAATTGTTTTTACAATAAACTTTCAGAAACACCACTTCCTCAATCCCGCACCCTTATGAGGGGAAAAGTTCACCTATCCAATAACAAGTGCGGCGACTCTACTAGATTCTGCAGCACAAAAGCCATGCTATGGTAAGATGTGTTATACGTCAAGCATTAGCCACTCTTATTCTTGCAACCTTGTCTATTGCACAGATGTTTTACATGGTTTATTTCAAAGCTCTGAACTACCCAACATAAATAAATTAAATGCATCAAGTTAATAATCTCTTATTGTTTTACTCACCATCCTGTGTGCATGTTTCAGAGAGCTGCTGTGCTGCTTCGAGCTGGAATACTGAGGACTTTAGGTTGGGATCGTCAGCAATGCTGTCCTCCTCTGCAATGTGCAGTTTGTCTTCATCATCTGAATCTGAAGTTGCCTCTGGCACACTGCTAAAACTCCTCACTACATGACAGAGAGAGAGAGAGAAGGAGCGGTTTAGTTTAGGATCACAGGTGTTCACAGAGATGCATATTCTTTTTGCACTAATGGCCATGTTTAATTCTGTTAAAACACATGTGCATGTGTTTGAAAACAGGACACTTGTTTGTTCTGTTAAAGCGGTGACGTGTCTGTAATCAGTAACAGCTGATACAGAGGGTTCCAACATGTAAACACACAAACACTCGCATGCAGAAATATATGAGCACATGTACAATAGCAGGTAGAATCTGTGCCCTGAAGACAGGAAGTGAAGTGCAGCTAATTTTAGATCAGTTTCCTGCAGCCCAGAAAAGCTTTTTACCAGCTGTATGACATCATCAGAAACACAATAGAGAACAAAGGGACGATTTGAAAAGTGTTTTTAATAGTACTGTCACATCGATTTTGACATATGGATTCTTTGGCTAAATCTGAGAGCACTAGTAAGCCTATGAGGTACTGGAAAACTCATCTCTGATGTGAGTGTGTGTGTGTGTGTGTGTGTGTGTGTGTGTGTGTGTGTGTATGCACACATGTCAGGAGGATACAAAGAATACTTCCAGATGTCCATGTCAAATTTGTGTGTGTGTGTGTTTTTTTTACACCGCTTTAAACATGTTTGGTTTCAATGGAGCTCATCCAGTTTCTTCTGCTGGCAGAGTTAGATTTTATCAACAGGAAGTGATGTAAAAGTGATCCAATTATGCAAAAAACAGTTCCTGTTTAAGGTTTCTGTCTTTGAAATGACCAGAAATTAACTTTTTTTGTTGTTGTTATTTCACATACCTGTGCATGTCCGAACTGAAAATTATGGTTTTCTGCCTTACTGACAAAGAAAAAATGAAATAATAATTCAAAAATCTTTGGTGTTCTTACAGCTGATTCAGATCACTGCTGAATATCTGGCCCATCCTGTGGATGGCTGAAATCACAGGCTTTAGATATCTAGCAAGTGTGTCGTAATCAGAGATGTTTTTACCCCTGATAGAAATAAATTTAAAATGCATCTAATTGAATCTCAGTCATTGTTCCAGACACTTTGAGAGGAGCTGATGTCTCTGAATCAGTATGCTGGATCTTATCAGGACTGCCTGAACTTTCATGGTCAACATAAGTAAAATTTCATAGTTTCATAAAGTACCTAATTTACAAAAACCATTGTCCATACAAGCTAAATTTCTGTTCTATTCTTCACACAAATCTACTGTATCAGAAGCACTAAAATACTGCTTTTTGTTTCTCTTTTGGAAACTGACAGCCTCTGGAGGCCTTATACTGTCATTGTATGATTGTATGGAAACTAGCAGCATGAACATTCTTCAGAACATCTTCTTTTGCGTTCCACAGAAAGAAAGTTTGAAACGACATGAGGGTGAGTAAATGATGACAGTTTTTAATTTCTGGTGCACGCTAAATGACACACACTTCTTTATGCCCTCTTTATGGGTGAGTTTACACTGCTGGCAGGTAGAGCTGTTCAAGTGTGACCTCATAATCAACACATTCAGGTCACCATGGTAACCTCCATTTCGTGTGACATTTCCTGGGATGAGGTGATTTGGCTTGTTATAGAGTGCACCTGCCACCATATGCACACACACACACACGCACACATAGAAACTCTGACTTTGTTCAAGCAAGTACAGATTAAAATAGGAACACCTAATATTCCGAAGGATCAGCAACTGAAAACACAAATAAACAATTGAGTGTGTTGCACAGAAGTGCATGGACCTTCGAGAATTTGTTTACTTTTTTTTTTTTTTAAAGCGTTGTCATCACAGGAATAAATTATATTTTTTGATTTTTCACCAACATCTTTCTGCTTTGTTCATTCACACAAACAGAAGTCCCTCCCAACCCTCCCCCACCCTAAAAACAGAAAGAGAAAAACCCTCCCCTTCCCAGCTAGCAAAAAATATCCGCACGGCTTCTTTTTGCCGCCGGCCCTAAGCTGTCGGCTATAGGTGCGTCCCGCTGGCGGGGATGAAACGTTTGCCGCCGAATACGTCACTCCCATTTCTTGCGAGATGCCGCCGGCGAAAAGCCGGCGGGCCGACTGCTTCATTTTCTTTGGCGGTTGCCTCCGTCTAATGGACCGCGGCCGGCTGGCGGCAAGCCGCTTTGAAATGCAAGGATTTCTACTAAAATCGACCAGCAGCCAAGGCTATGTTTAGCATGTTGGGAGTTAGAATGGAAGTGGAACTGACAGCATTTTAACTACTTTTTTTTTTTTTAAGCCATTAGGGTTTATTCTTGACTCTTGATTCCATGATAAGGTACGGTTTAGGAAATTACATTTAAATTACTTTGAAACTCTGAAGCGATAGAGTAGCCTAATAGGCTATATGTAAAATTATTTTATGCACTTAGGTGAAAATTGTTTACATTTCTTTGATTTATGCACAATTGAGACATGCATAAACCAAAAATAATTCCTTTTGTAAAACTTACTTGGCAATAAATATCTTTCTGATTCTGATTAGGTTTTAAAATGGATATTTAATTCATGGTATGAACAATTTAGCTGAATAAATTGATGAAGTTAGACTTTTCACTAATGCCTGGCTACATCAGTGAACAGTGAAAGACATCTGCAACATGGCCAAAATCTTGGGTAGGTCTATACTTTATAATTTTTTATTAATTTGCAACCATGGTAATAGCCTATCATAAACAGGAAAATCTCTGTTTTGACCTGATCAGAAGGATAAACTAAAATCTTAAAGCTCCTCTGGTTTCACAGCTGCACTGGCAGATTTATGAAATATTTAGAAATATTTCGTCTTTCTGCCATTCCAGGAAATGTCATTTTATGTCTTTCATTTTTTTCCAACCTCGATTTTTTTTTTTTTTTTTTTTTTGACTTTTTACACGTATAAGGGATTAATTTGCAATTGCGACCTGTACAAATGTTTAAGACAGTAAAACACTTAAAAAATGTAAACACATTATAAATGTTAGAAAGTATAGGTTTTCACAATTGCTGTGTTCAGGATTTTTTTTTGGGCGGAGCTAAAACGGTGGCTCGATGACGCACTGGAGCCACTGAGCTCCTGGCCCCTCCCCAAACAACATAACTAGAGCACACATTCGCGTCAGTTCGCCGTTCAATCGCGAGTTTCTGTGGACTACCATCGTTTAAGTAAGTACATGTTTCCTTAACGCAATATTATGTTTACATTGTTTTTAGTTTATCTTTGTAAAATCTGTAGTCATCTTTGTTCATGCCTTACTAGTCAAGCTAAAGTAAGGCTAAAGTAAGTTAGCCTTGTTTACAAAGTTGCCGCCATGTTACAATTAAAGGAACACTCCACCGTTTTTTGAAATAGGGCTTATTCACATTATTTCCTACATTTAGATAGGTGGGCAAATGCATTTTTGTGTCAGTGCATGCATTGTTTTAGTTTGACTGGGTCGGCGTTAGCTTAGCTTAGCACAATGAATGGAATCCTTTGTTGCCAGCTAGCATGGCCTGAGTAAAAACACCGTCAAGCCAGCCGCGAGTGAAATTTATATGCGCGTGTATTAGTTGCGATCGCTCAACAGCCTGAGGACGTGAGGATGAGAGCCAACATGAACTGGTGGTGTGAATGTGGGGGAATATGCCAATCTATGCCGACGGAAATAGAGTGTCTGTGCTGTAGAGAGTTGATGACCAGGCTCAACACGTCAGATCAAGATGAGCGTGCCCGAAGTTGTGTCACATCTACAGAGGATTTCACGGTGCTGATCTATTCTGCAGTACTCGATTTTTTTTCCGGTGTGACAAAGTGAACAGGTAAATGGTTCTGACTTATGCATTTGATTTTCCTGCATTTCATCTGTGTATTTTCTTTGTCTGTTTATGGTGGATAACTGACTTTCATTCATTATTCCCTGCTCTAGAATGTTGGCAAGAGGCGATGAGATATTTGGTGCGCTTCCAAACAGGTTCTAGCGTTGAAACGACGGACGATGACAAGAAGAGAAAGAGAAAGAGAATCTCAAATTCCAAGTACAGACCCCAGGCCTCTTCTGATGAAGAGGAGTCTAGTCTTCCAGATGCACCAGCAGTGCTGTCGTTTGGACAACCTCTTTTGAGCTTTGAAAACATTGTTCCAGGTAACAAGGTTTCAGTGCTGCCCGATGCTCCAGAAGTTGCATCGATTCCAGAAAACCAGGAAAATGTTGTGCCATCTGTAGACTTCAGAGGTGGTATGTAAAACTGCTGTGATGCTTGATTTGTGATCCTGCCACTAAACTATACCCTTTGTTAGATTTTCAAATTTCTGTTTCCTCTTTCTCAGAACCAGGTTTCTCCCCAGAAATTCAGACTCCACTTCACAGAGCCAAGAGTTTGAGTACAAGTAAGTGATGTTATTTGTGACGTTTTTTTGTCTTGGAAACTATTGCTTCTATTTAAGATAAGGAATCCTTTAATCATAATCTGTTTTTCATTAGGACACTTGACTGGTTACTCGCCGCAGCAGTTTCTGGATGAAAGGTGTCGAGGTGTGTTGTACATTCCATTAGCATTGCACAGTTCAATTATAGTTTCATTACTGAATATGCAATACTCTGCACTGAAGTTAAAGCTGTTATGTTTGCTCTTCCAGCTCGTCAAGTACTAAGCTTTACACCCCCAGCAGCAAATTTACCCTGGCAGCATATGGGTGAAAACGCTGGAGGTATGTAATATGTTGCGCTAAACTAAGTGTTCCATTTTAAGTCCAATTCATTAAATGTATGCAATAACTTCAAACATATTTTTACGTCAATGATTATCAATAGGAGAAAGTCATCGCTCTGTAATTGGCCCTTGGACTCCCCTGGCATCTCGTGTACAGCATGAAGTTTTCAGCTATGAAGGTATATTTTAGGCCTATGTCTTAGTGTCCAGTGTTTTAAAAGTATTGAAAATAGTGCCTTTAGGTGTTTTTTTTTTTTGTTGTTGTTTTGTTTTTTAATGTAGATTTCCAGAGACTCCAGAATGAAAAACAAGCCGTGATGGAGGAGAACCAAGCCCTTAGGGAGGAGAACCAAGCCCTGAGGGAGGAGAACCAAGCTCTGAGGGAAAGCACTGCACGAGCAGGTAAGAACATGCACAAAAAAGTCAAACTTAGGAAAGAGTATGTGATGTATGTACAAAATTACCATATGCCTTTCATTTTGTAGCTTCGGATGACAGCGGCTCACTTCAAGAGCAGGTGAAGCAAGTTGGGACAATGTTGAAGACGTTTGCTCGCACTGGGCAATCAGGTACAACTTGCAAACAACACCTGTGGTTGTTGGTTTAATTCCCACTGGGGCCACCTATACATGTAGTAGACCTAGATATAAATGTCATAGTTTAGTAGTTGAGGGACCAGGACTGACTATTATTTTATTTAACCCCTGTAGGTGCAGATCAGACCTTAATGCTGCGACGTCTTGGAGAGTTTGGCGATGTTGTGCGTAGCATGGACAACAAAATGGACACTATGCTGCAACATTTCAGTGCCAATGTGTCTGTTGGAGAGTTATCCCTGCCAGGGGATCTGTTGCTCCCCCTAGACACCCAGGAAGATTTGGCGTTGCTTGACAACAGTTTGAGGCAGGATAAAGAGCTCCAGGAACGATTTGTAAGTGTGCTGATTTCGTTTATAACTCCATAGGGTAATGTAAAAAGTAGAATTAAGATTGTACACTGCATATTCTACAGTCTGAATCCATAGCCTGTCACATTTTATATTTATGTATGATAAGCTTCAGAGAAATGTAATTTGTAACACTTTTTTTTGGATTTTCAGCTTCGGTTTTTGGCAATCAAATGTGGGAGGGACCTAAAGACAACCGTCTGGCGGATGCTTCAAAGTATCTTCTCTAATCACCTTTCCATCAATACAACCTGGACTGGAGTTGGGGATAAAGCATGTTTTAGAGACATGTTCCTGAAGACCATTGTTCAAAGTAAGTTGGATGTGTAAAAAAAAAAAAAAAAAAAAAAAAAAATGTTTAGTAGATGTGTATGGCATTATGCCATTCAAATGGAATGACAGATCTGTATTTTCTACAGGAGCCATCCGGAAGAACCCGGCAACACAGGATGCCACTGATGAAGCCATCCAGGTTAACGTTACGCGTTACCTGAAAGGAGCATCTGACCGTGAAGGCGGAAAAAGGCGCCGCACAGCTGAGAGGGACCCACAGCCGACCCCTTAAACCTAGGCTGACTACTGACATCCCAGCATCACTGACAACTGGAACCCTTTCTTTATCCTGCAGTCAGTAACATCAAGACCCCTAAAGAAGCCAGAAGTGTCAGACTGCACTCCCCAATCCACACTGTTCACTGTGGATATTATCATAGTGCTTAACTTATTATATTGTTAAATATAGCTTGTAAATCCTTGTGCCACAGGTCAGCATTGCAGTTATATCTGTTCTACTACTTTTTTACCTCAGTATTTTTTATATATATTTGAAGATGTTTATCACAGATACAAGAGACATCTTGTACCCCAGGTCAGCAATGCCATTATAATGGTCTATTCTACTCCAGAGCTTTATTCTAAATTATTACCACTTATCTTATTGTTAGAAATGGCTTGTAAATGTGATGTTATACCTGAATTTTTTTTGGTGTCCTGCACATTCTTTGGTACCAGATATACTCATTACTTATGTTTACTGGTAATTCTTTTCATGCCAGAGCTGACCTCTTTATATTATTAACAATTATTGTAAGTGTTATAATTTGCTTGTAAGCTAAGGCTGTTTTTTTTTTTTTTTAACAATTTAATTGGAAACCTGTGTGTGTGTGTGTGTGTGTGTGTATTTATTTTATTTTTTTTCTCTTTTTTTCTGTTATTTATATTTCAGGGATCTGACATCATGTTTCAATGACAGTTACTGTACTTTGAAATGTGGAATTAAAACGTCAAATGGAAATTTGTCTGGTTTGATCAATCATTATTCTTGATAAACTGCATAATATATATATATATAATATATATATAAATAAATAAGCAAGCGGCGACCGATCGCTCGAAAATAGCGTTTGCCTCCGACGGGCCGCGGAAGGGTCGCCTTTGATATAACGGCGGCGGGACGGCGGTTGGCCCGCGGGCCGGCCGCGGAACGAAGGCGGTAGGAAGGCGGCTGCCGCTTCTAAAAAGCGGCTGCCGCCGGCGGTGCACCGTCAAACGTGTTTGCGATTACGCTATTCTGACGCTTCTACTGCCGCCGGAGCGCCGCCGGCGGTCCGCCGACTCATTGCTATCTGGGTTTACCCTGAGAAACTTTCCCCCTGCCGTACAAAGAGGCGGCGAACCACCAGGAGAGATTAGCATGCAAAAAGAGATGCTCAGCAGTCACAAGCCCCCCCACAAACACCAAGTGAAATCTGAAAAGATCTTTAATGCCCTGACATATCCCTTTTCCATCAACAGGGAAGTGTGAGAAGAGCTCAGTGCTACAGGTATGTATTTGTCCCACGCATACATGCATTCTCACAATACCTTAACAACACATTAACACATGCATTACAATATACTTCACTGTTATAATGTAAATCGACATTAAGGCCTTTTTCATATATTGTTTTGAAAATTGAATTCACCTCGCCTCTTATATTGGATATTCTTCTTTATCAGAAATATAATAATAATAATAACAAGACATTGATTTTACCCTAAAACTGTTAAACTGAAAATTGTGTGTTGTTAATGCTAAAATACTTAACGAGATCTGTATGAAATGCAAACAATAAATGTTTCACTCTTCATAGGCGTAATGGTTTACTCTACATCAACCCTACATCTAAACCTCACAGAAAACTTTTATTTTTAGATTAAAAAAAACAACAAAACATTTTAGTTATTTTTGTTAGCCTTTTGAATTACAGGGACACAGGTGGTGTCCTCATAAACCACCTTCATACCTATGTCATATCCATGGCATTATACAATGTGTTTCCTCGTGAACCACGTAAACATGTACGCACTAGCAGAAATAAATAGGAGAATTGAAAGCAGGCGGTGAATTCTTAAAACAAGAGAACCATCCTGACCAGACAGAAATGCTAAATGTTAACATGTGTGGCTTTAAAGGTCAAAGGTTGACTGAGGGTCAGGAAGATTGAGTGGGGGAGGGGGGAACAAAGTGACCCGTTTTAAAACATAACAAAAACCCAAGGCAACTACTATATGTCTTTCATTGTTTTGTCTTTATGTATCTCACTCGAGATGTGCATGTAAGTATAAAATGCAAAATATGTTATATGTTATATATTCTCTCACACCTGCAGGACTGATACACATCAAACACAGAGAAACACGCATGACAGCTGATGCTACAGTACTTATGGTGGCATGTCTTTTACAGACGTGAGTAACTGAACCAATGAAAACGAGTCTCTAATAGACCCCGTGACCTCATTTCCGTGCTGTAACGCCTTAAAGATCTCAAGGTCTAGTGGACATGTCAAGCGCGAGAAGCAGCTGCGCGAGGAATGAAAATAATAGTCTCAGCAGCATCAGTGCTCCTCCTAGTGATTACGTCACACCAGCCGTAGCTCAGACAATACATCCGCCTCCAACAAAAAAAATAATAATTTAAAAACCCGTTCGCGGTGTATTCTAATAACATTTAATAAGCATATTCTGTCACAAGAAACATCCGAAACAGACCTCAGCATAGACAAAACAATAGGAATTTGCTCGGTAACGACGGACACAATGAATCAGCGCCTCTCTAGACCTGAATCCTAACTGTTACATTTGTTTCCTTACAAAGTATGTGTGCTGTAAAACAGAATTCTTCATAAAACGCGTTTAAATCGCGTTTATATATGTTAAAATACCATAAATGCTCAAAAAATACCAGTGAAAGCACCTATGTAGGTGTTTCGTCACCTATCCTACCTGGCTCGTCTCCGACTCACGCGAGCAGCAGCCCCGCCCTCACTGCAGCAAATAACGGTCCACATCGCCATTACACAAATACCTTACGGAAAAATCGACCTGTTTTACTTCTGACCAGTAAAACGACGGAACGCACCACTAACAACCACCTTATGCGCTTAAATCTTTCGTTCCGAGCCACTTCAGGGCTGCTGAAACCGGACTTCTGCGCGAAACATAAAAATATACCACAGCAACCTGTTTTCTAGCAAAGAGCGTACAGCGAAATATCACTCAATAGTATATGAAAGCCAAGTAAAAGGTCATTGGTCATCGGTGTGAGCGATGCGGACGACATGCACGACTGCAATCAAACACCATCTTCTCTCTCTAACGTTACCTGCACAAGTTGCCATTTGCCGTGGCGTGTGCTGGGCGCCTCTCTCGCGCTTCGCTCGGGCAGATCGCGTTTCACACACCGATTCCCCTCCACCGCCTGTGCAATCACGGCTCCGGACACGCGAGGAGTGCGATGAACGGTAAAAGAGGACATTGGCTCGCTCCGTTGTCTCCTCACCGTTCAGGTAAACACGTTGACGGCTCCTGGGCGTATTACGTCGCGAGCGGATCCGCGCTCGTTGTCACACGCACGCACAGGAAAAGGTAGCTCGGTGCTCATAACTGCACGGCGGACAATATTAACGTTACAGGATTACCGGAAAGGTTATTTAAAGAGAAAGCGACCTCAACCTAGAAGTCGGCATCTATTCAGTGTTGGGCGTGGATGTTTAGATAAGACGTGGACGACAGCAATATGAACATTGAAATTGCTTTAATAAATCTTATGTAAGATAGCACATTAATTTGTTGGCAATTTTCTGCAGAATGCAACACTTTTTGCTCTTATGAAGAATTGGCAAAAGCTATATTTAATTAGAAAAAAATTCTTATAATATGGCAAGGTGTTTTTGGTATTAAATTAAATAAAAATATCTTGTAAAATCTAGAAATAACATTTAGCTAAATATTGCTCGCTTTTAAGAGAAAGGGCTGGACGTTCTTAAAGAGACAGTTTACCCAAAAATGCATATTCTCCAATTATATTAGGGACTGTCACCATTCACTTATATAACCATTTTCTTTTGCAATGAGAGTGAATGGTGACTGAAACTGCCATTCTGCTGAACATTTCCTAGACAAGCATGTTTAAAAACAACATGTTAAACTAGATAAAAAAGTTCGTCAAGACAAACTTTAAGTTGGCTTGAGAAAGCCTGACCAGAAAGTCTGAAAAGTTTGAAAAGTTTGAAAAGTTTGAAAAGTTTGAAAAGTTTAAAAAGTTTTAAGTTTGACGGTTTTCAGTCTGAGATAGATAGATAGATAGAGTTTGAAGATAGATAGATAGATAGATAGATAGATAGAGTTTGAATATAGATAGATAGATAGATAGATAAAGTTTGAAGATAGATAGGTAGATAGATAGAGTTTGAAGATAGTGTTTGAAGATAGATAGATAGATAGATAGATAGATAGATAGATAGATAGATAGATAGATAGATATATTAGTTTTAATATAGATGGATAGAGAGATAAACATCTAACATTACCATGTTGCTAGCATGATTTTAGCATGATTAGCATGCGACTAGCGACTAGCATGTTGCTAGCATGATTTTAGCATGATTAGCATGCGACTAGCGACTAGCATGTTGCTAGCATGATTTTAGCATGATTAGCATGCGACTAACATGTTGCTAGCATGATTTTAGTATGATTAGCATGCGACTAGCATGTTGCTAGCATGATTTTAGCATGATTAGCATGTTGCTAGCATGATTTTAGCATGATTAGCATGTTGCTAGCATGATTTTAGCATGATTAGCATGTGACTAGCATGTTGCTAGCATGATTTTAGCATGATTAGCATGTTGCTAGCATGATTTTAGCATGATTAGCATGCGACTAGCATGTTGCTAGCATGATTTTAGCATGATTAGCATGCGACTAACATGTTGCTAGCATGATTTTAGCATGATTAGCATGTTGCTAGCATGATTTAGCATGATTAGCATGCGACTAGCATGTTGCTAGCATGATTTAGCATGATTAGCATGTTGCTAGCATGATTTTAGCATGATTAGCATGCGACTAGCATGTTGCTAGCATGATTTTAGCATGATTAGCATGCGACTAGCATGTTGCTAGCATGATTTTAGCATGATTAGCATGTTGCTAGCATGATTCTAGCATGATTAGCATGCGACTAGCATGTTGCTAGCATGATTTTAGCATGATTAGCATGTTGCTAGCATGTCTCTAGCATGATTAGCATGCGACTAGCATGTTGCTAGCATGATTTTAGCATGATTAGCATGTTGCTAGCATGATTTTAGCATGATTAGCATGCGACTAGCATGTTGCTAGCATGATTTTAGCATGATTAGCATGTTGCTAGCATGATTTTAGCATGATTAGCATGCGACTAGCATGTTGCTAGCATGATTTTAGCATGATTAGCATGTTGCTAGCATGATTTTAGCATGATTAGCATGCGACTAGCATGTTGCTAGCATGATTTTTAGCATGACTAGCATGTTGCTAGCATGATTTTAGCATAATTAGCATGCGACTAGCATGTTGCTAGCATGATTTTAGCATGATTAGCATGTTGCTAGCATGATTTTAGCATGATTAGCATGCGACTAGCATGTTGCTAGCATGATTTTAGCATGATTAGCATGTTGCTAGCATGATTTTAGCATGATTAGCATGTTGCTAGCATGATTTTAGCATGATTAGCATGCGACTAGCATGTTGCTAGCATGATTTTTAGCATGACTAGCACGTTGCTAGCATGATTTTAGCATGATTAGCATGCGACTAGCATATTGCTAGCATGATTTTAGCATGATTAGCATGTTGCTAGCATGATTTTAGCATGATTAGCATGTTGCTAGCATGATTTTA
The DNA here is from genome assembly GCF_003368295.1 of Carassius auratus. Taxonomy (NCBI): domain Eukaryota; kingdom Metazoa; phylum Chordata; class Actinopteri; order Cypriniformes; family Cyprinidae; genus Carassius; species Carassius auratus. The sequence continues at coordinate 15,738 of NW_020523485.1, forward strand.
GCATGATTAGCATGCGACTAGCATGTTGCTAGCATGATTTTAGCATGATTAGCATGTTGCTAGCATGATTTTAGCATGATTAGCAGGCGACTAGCATGTTGTTAGCATGATTTTAGCATGATTAACATGATTTTAGCATGATTTTAGCATGATTTTAGCATGATTAGCATGCGACTAGCATGATTTTAGCATGATTAGCATGTTGCTAGCATGATTTTAGCATGATTAGCATGTTGCTAGCATGATTTTTAGCATGACTAGCATGTTGTTAGGATAGATAGATAGATAGATAAGTTTGAATAGATAGATAGATAGATAGATAGATAGATAGATAGATAGATAGATGAGTTTGAATATAGATAGATAGATAGATAGATGAGTTTGAATATAGATAGATAGATAGATGAGTTTGAATATAGATAGATAGATAGATAGATAGATAGATAGATAGATAGATGAGTTTGATAGATAGATAGATAGATAGATAGATAGATAGATAGATAGATAGATAGATAGATAGATAGATAGATAGATAGATGAGTTTGATGATAGATAGATAGATAGATTAGTTTTAATATAGATAGATTAGTTTGATAGATAGATAGATAGATAGATAGATAGATAGATAGATAGATAGATAGATAGATTAGTTTTAATATAGATAGATAGATGAGTTTGAATATAGATAGATAGATAGATAGATGAGTTTGATTATAGATAGATGAGTTTGATTATAGATAGATAGATAGATTAGTTTTAATATAGATAGATGAGTTTGATAGATAGATAGATAGATAGATAGATAGATAGATAGATAGATAGATAGATAGATAGATAGATAGATAGATAGATAGATAGAGTTTGAATATAGATAGATAGATGAGTTTGAATGAGTTTGAATGGGTTAGTAATAGTACATAGGTTAGTCTGATTGAGTCTAATGGGCTTCAGTGTGTTTAGATTTGAATTTTTGACAGTTGGAGTTCACGGAATGTTCAGATGAGCAGAGGCTTTTCAATGCAAGTCTATGGGATTTTTATGATTTTTAATCTTCAGTTTTATGAAAAGTATAAGTCCGATCAGTTAGAAAAGATATAGCACACCCGGCGAGATCAGTCTGAAGAGCTGGTCCGAGTTTGGAGTCTGTAGAGTTAAAGCTCTAGGAGGAGTTAGAGTTGATAATTTTGTCTCAGAAGAATAATAATAACTAGATAAAAAAGTTCGTCAAGACAAACTTTAAGTTGGCTTGAGAAAGCCTGGCCAGTTTAAAGAGTTTAAAATTAAATTTTAAGTTAAGTTAAAAAGTTTGATAATTGCTATGCAGTTGCTAGGGTACCCGGAGTGGTTGCTAAGGTGTTGCTATGCGGTTGCTAGGGTACCCGGAGAGGTTGCTAAGGTGTTGCTATGCGGTTGCTAGGGTATCTGGGATGGTTGCTAGGGTGTTGCTATGCGGTTGCTAGGGTACCCAGAGAGGTTGCTAAGGTGTTGCTATGCGGTTGCTAGGGTATTTGGGATGGTTGCTAGGGTGTTGCTATGCGGTTGCTAGGGTACCCTGAGTGGTTGCTAAGGTGTTGCTATGTGGTTGCTAGGGTACCCGGAGTGGTTGCTAAGGTGTTGCTATGCGGTTGCTAGGGTACCCAGAGTGGTTACTAAGGTATTGCTATGCGGTTGCTACGGAACACTTAGTGGTTGCTAAGGTGTTGCTATGCGGTTGCTAAGGTACCCTGAGTGGTTTCTAGGATGTTGCTATGCGGTTGCTAGGGTATCTGGGATGGTTTCTAAGGTGTTGCTATGCGGTTGCTAGGGTACCCTGAGTGGTTGCTAAGGTGTTGCTAGGGTACCCTGAGTGGTTGCTAAGGTGTTGCTATGTGGTTGCTAGGGTACCCGGGGTGGTTGCTAAGTTTATGGTATGAGGTTGCTAGGATACCCTGTGTGGTTTCTAGGTTGGTTTGGATAGTTGCTAGAGTGCTGCTATGAAGATAGATAGATAGATAGATAGATAGATAGATAGATAGATAGATAGATAGATAGATAGATAGATAGATAGATAGATAGACAGATAGATAAGAAACAGTCAGATTATAGATAGATAGATAGATAGATAGATAGAAACAGTCAGAAGATAGATAGATAGATAGATAGATAGATAGATAGATAGATAGATAGATAGATAGATAGATAGATAGATACAAACAGTCAGAAGATAGATGGATAGATAAGAAAGTCAGATTATAGATAGATAGATAGATAGATAGATAGATAGATAGATAGATAGATAGATAGATAGATAGATAGATAGATAGATAGATAGATTAGAAGTATTAGATAGATAGATAGATAAATAGATAGATAGATAGATTAGTTTGAATAGATAGATAGATAGATAGATAGATAGATAGATAGATAGATAGATAGATAAGAAACAGTCAGATTATAGATAGATAGATAGATAGATAGATAGATAGATAGATAGATAGATAGATAGATAGATAGATAGATAGATAGATAGATACAGTCAGAAGATAGATGGATAGATAAGAAAGTCAGATTATAGATAGATAGATAGATAGATAGATAGACGATAGATAAATAGATAGATAGATAGATAGATAGATAGATAGATAGATAGATAGATAGATAGATAGATAGACGATAGATAGATAGATAGATAGATAGATAGATAGATAGAAACAGTCAGAAGATAGATAGATAGATAGATAGATAGATAGATAGATAGATTAGTTTGAAATAGATAGATAGATAGATAGATAGATAGATAGATAGATAGATAGATAGATAGATAGATAGATAGATAGATTATTTTGAATATAGTTAGATGAGTTTTAATATAGATAGATGAGTTTGAAAATAGATAGATAGATAGATAGATAGATTAGTTTTAATATAGATAGATGAGTTTGAAAATAGATAGATGATAGATAGATAGATAGATAGATAGATAGATTAGTTTTAATATAGATAGATAGATAGATGATAGATAGATAGATAGATAGATAGATAGATAGATAGATAGATAGATAGATAGATTATATAGATGGATATATAGATAGATGAGTTTGAATGAGTTTGAATGGGTTAGTAATAGTACATAGGTTAGTCTGATTGAGTCTAATGGGCTTCAGTGTGTTTAGATTTGAATTTTTGACAGTTGGAGTTTGACGGAATGTTCAGATGAGCAGAGGCTTTTCAATGTAAGTCTATGGGAGTTTTTATGATTTTTAATCTTCATTTTTATGAAAACCGTAAGTCCAATCAGTTAGAAAAGATATAGCACACCCGGCGAGATCAGTCTGAAGAGCTGGGTCGAGTTTGGAGTCTGTAGAGTTAAAGCTCTAGGAGGAGTAGCAGTCAGAAATTTTAGTCTCAGAAAAAGAAGAATAATAACTAGATAAAAAAGTTCGTCAAGACAAACTTTAAGTTGGCTTGAGAAAGCCTGGCCAGAAATTTTAAAGTTTAAAACAAAATTTTAAGTTAAGTTAAAAAGTTTGTTAATTGCTATGCAGTTGTTAGGGTACCCAGAGTGGTTGCTAAGGTGTTGCCATGCAGTTGCTAGGGAACCCATAGTGGTTGCTATGGTGTTTCCATGCGGTTGCTAGGGTCCCCCGGAGTGGTTGCTAAGGTGTTGCTAGGGTACCCTGAGTGGTTGCTAAGGTGTTGCTATGCGGTTGCTAGGGTATCTGGGATGATTGCTAGGGTGTTGCTATGCGGTTGCTAGGGTACCCTGAGTGGCTGCTAAGGTGTTGCTATGCGGTTGCTAGGGTATCTGGGATGGTTGCTAGGGTGTTGCTATGCGGTTGCTAGGGTACTCTGAGTGGTTGCTAAGGTGTTGCTATGCGGTTGCTAGGGTATCTGGGATGGTTGCTAGGGTGTTGCTATGCGGTTGCTAGGGTACCCTGAGTGGTTGCTAAGGTGTTGCTATGCGGTTGCTAGGGTATCTGGGATGGTTGCTAGGGTGTTGCTATGCGGTTGCTAGGGTACCCTGAGTGGTTGCTAAGGTGTTGCTATGCGGTTGCTAGGGTTTCTGGGAAGGTTGCTAGGGTGTTGCTATGCGGTTGCTAGGGTACCCTGAGTGGTTGCTAAGGTGTTGCTATGCGGTTGCTATGGTATCTGGGATAGTTGCTAGGGTGTTGCTATGCGGTTGCTAGGGTTTTGTAATGAGGTTGCTAGGATACCCTGGGTGGTTTCTACGTTAGTTTGGATAGCTGCTAGAGTGTTGCTATGAAGATAGATAGATAGATAGATAGATAGATAGATAGATAGATAGATAGATAGATAGATAGATAGATAGATAGATTAGAAACAGTCAGCCTATAGATAGATAGATAGATAGATAGATAGATAGATAGATAGATAGATAGATAGATAGATAGATAGATAGATTAGAAACAGATAGATTGTAGTTAGATAGATAGATAGATAGATTAGAAACAGTCAGATTATAGATAGATAGATAGATAGATAGATAGATAGATAGATACATAGATACATAGATAGATAGATAGATAGATAGATAGATAGATTAGAAACAGATAGATTGTAGATAGATAGATAGATAGATAGATAGATTAGAAACAGATAGATTGTAGATAGATAGATAGATATATTAGAAACAGACAGATTATAGATAGATAGATAGATAGATAGATAGATAGATAGATAGATAGATAGATAGATAGATAGATTAGAAACAGATAGATTGTAGATAGATAGATAGATAGATAGATAGATAGATTAGAAACAGTCAGATTATAGATAGATAGATAGATAGATAGATAGATATTTAGAAACAGTCAGAAGATAGATAGATAGATAGATAGATAGATAGATAGATAGATAGATAGATACATAGATAGATAGATAGATAGATAGATAGATAGATTAGAAACAGATAGATTGTAGATAGATAGATAGATAGATAGATAGATTAGAAACAGATAGATTGTAGATAGATAGATAGATATATTAGAAACAGACAGATTATAGATAGATAGATAGATAGATAGATAGATAGATAGATAGATAGATAGATAGATAGATAGATAGATAGATAGATTAGAAACAGATAGATTGTAGATAGATAGATAGATAGATAGATAGATAGATTAGAAACAGTCAGATTATAGATAGATAGATAGATAGATAGATAGATATTTAGAAACAGTCAGAAGATAGATAGATAGATAGATAGATAGATAGATAGATAGATAGATAGATAGATAGATAGATAGATAGATAGATAGATAGATAGATAAATATATATGATAGATGAGTTTGAATGAGTTTGAATGGGTTAGTAATAGTACATAGAATATGTACACAGTACATAGACTATGAGTTTAATGGGCTTCAGTGTGTTTAGATTTGAATTTTTGACAGTTGGAGTTTGACGGAATGTTCAGTTGAGCAGAGGCTTTTCAATGTAAGTCTATGGGAGTTTTTATGATTTTTAATCTTCATTTTTATGAAAACCGTAAGTCCGATCAGTTAGAAAAGATATAGCACACCCGGGGAGATCAGTCTGAAGAGCTGGGCCGAGTTTGGAGTCTGTAGAGTTAAAGCTCTAGGAGGAGTTAGAGTCAGAAGTTTTAGTCTCAGAAAAGGAAGAATAATAATAATAAGTTTAAGACGGATTTCAGTAAGTTGGCTTTCTCAAGCCAACTTAATAAGTTTAAGACGGATTTCAGTAAGTTGGCTCTCTCAAGCCAACTTAATGATAACAGAATTTTTGTAATCAACTGTCCTTTTAAATGTTTAATTAGATTTGAGAGCAATCGGCGTTATGGCACCAGCAACTGTCAAGATTCCCACTCGAGTCGTCATTTAAATGCAATAAATGTTTATGCTTTAGCATTGTATCAGTACTGTAGTTTTGAATGAGTGCGGTACTGTTTGATTCACTCAAGTTTTTGATCAGGACGAACTCTGAATCGAAATAGTTTACCGCACACGCAGCGGGTGCACGAGACGCGCGTCCTTCCGTATAACGGTCCGGGCAGACTCAGGTATAACGGTGCAGCACACTGGGACAGCCCAGCCCGCACCCATACTCGTGACTTCATAAGTAGTCATTAAACTAGTCCAAAGATAGAAAAAAACAACTGGAGACCATTTAAAACAACTTTTCTCCCTATCAATCTTATGTGTAAGATCTGATTTCAGCCGGTGGGACTCACCGTTGTTGCGTCGTGGCTGTGTCTGTTTTCTGCGCTGGCACCTGGGGCCATCCGCCATGATTCCTGCACTGTGTCTGAACGCTGCCTCGCGGATCGAGCCCCCTCTCCCCCTCCGGTTACCCCCTCCCCATAACAGGCCCCTCTCCGCACCTGGTTTACGACATTCTGCTTTACGACATAACCTTTTTGATGCCGTGAGAACACCAGGAGAACACCTCTGACGCCCCACCCTCTATGAGAAGCTATCCACTTCTTTCAAAACTGCGGCAACATTCTACATGTGTGATAAGCGTTTATTACATTAAGGAACATGCAGACAAAAGACTTTGAGTCAAAAAGTTTAAGAGACACATTTACGGGGAATATGTTTATTGTAACATCGGGAGCGCCCCCGACAGGCTGGGAAGTCTGATGACGTAGTTTGTTTAACTCTTTAAATGCAAGTTAAATATAAGCGCCAGTGCAAGTCGTGCACATTAGCAACGCATGCGATGTTTTATTGGTTGGATCAGAGTTAAATATGTAAAAAAAAAATATATATATATTTATATATTTATATATTTAATATATATATATATTAAAATCTTGTTAAAAATATGTGGAATCATTTGAGTGGCAGCAAAATATTGAAATTATAAAGCAATATTAATAGATTAGGATAATAGTTAGGGATATTTAGCCTACATATCATAAATTGTATTAATTGATATAAAAAAATATGATTATCAGTGTGGTTTCAAATAAACGTTTTCATCTTATCTGTTGATTATATCATCATATCTGTTATTATGGTATTTTAACACCAAAACCCACAACGAAACTTTATTCATGAATTGTAGAGTAAAAATAATGGCTCCTTCAAAGCCTAGTTTATTCAGAAAGTGGACTGTGCTGTCCTCTGCTGGACGAAATAATCTAGTGAAAGTCGTGACATTTGCCAAGTATGGTAATCCATACTCGGAATTTGTGCTCTGCATTTAACCCATCCAAGTGCACACATCACACAGCAGTGAGATGTCTGGTTTTAGTCGAAGAAAACGTATACAGTATTTTAGTCTGGTTTTAGTCAATGAAAACATAACATTTTAGCAATAAGATTATTATTAGTTAACCGTAAAGCAGTATTCATTTTGGCAGCAATTTTTAATTTAGTCTTAGCCTTACTCAAATGTACATTTCTGTTATCATATTTAGACAAACTTGTTCCGTTTTTGTTTATTCAATGAACTGTATGAGCATTTTTTTTTCTGAAAAATATTTTCTTTCTGTATATATTATGAAAACAGATAAAACAAACGAGAAACATCAGTGTAAATAAGTTAAATTCCTAGTAATTCCACTAATTACAAAAATTACAATAGTCAATTTCTCTATTAAAACAGGCGTTTGAGTAGCTAAGGGCATTTATTCAGCGATCCAAATCACAAATAACATGTCGAGATCTCAGAACAGAACACAGACCGATCTGAAAGACCGAAGGACGCTTTCATTTAGACCGCTAAATTCCAGCTTGTATGTTTTTCAGTTCATATGCGGTGCATGTGGAGTGAGCGCGTGCGCATGGTTGCCAGATTGCTTAATATAAGCAAAAGCCACCTGGCAGAAAATGTAACAGCGAAGCTCTGATTCGGAAATTAGAACTGTTCTGACAACCGTATTCGTGTCTTCCCGGACGGGATCGGGTTCAGCTTTCAAATAGCGTATGTTATGCGTCGGTTCTGGGTAGTAGCTGTTGACATTTCTCGGTTCCGCACGAGCTGGGTCCAACTTTCGAATTTTTGGTCCCGTGTAGACCTCTATCACGCAGTAGAGGCGTGTTGAGCAGTCTGCAATAAAATTGTCTTCTTTTTTTGACGAAAATATATAATATATATAAATAAATATGGAAAAGATTTTATCTTTTTACACTCATTTTAATGTCGTTTTAAACCGTCAACGAAATGTTGATATAGTCTTAGTTAGTTTATTGACCTTACTGTATCCTCTTCGTCTTGTCTTAGTCATGGGAAAAAAGCTGGTTAAAGAACATTTTTCGTCATAGTCTTCGTTAATGAAACGACCACTACTCCCAACCATAGGCTGATGAGGGCTTAGCCACAAATTTTTAACCAATCACACACATTTCTGTTGAGCTGAGGAATGCAATGGCCAATCAGAGGCTTTCAGATGAGGCATCACTGAAACTCATCTAGACTCAAAATCTTTTTAATTGCGCTCGCGTTCTCTGACTTGCAAGTACAATGTAAGTGATTCATTTCACAGTGTATACCGCTTCAGTGAATATGTTTTTATTTATTTATTTATTTATTTTTTTTGGAGAGTGCTTAAACTCGTGATATATCAAAGTCAGGTATAGTCACTTTCTATTTATAATTTATTCGCTGTTTTGAATAACGTGGGAAGGACAATTTATAATGTTTTTATTAAACTGTAATCACAGTAAATACAAATGCAGTCCCATTCAACATACTTTATTAACCACGATGACACCCATCTCTGGTTGTTGCCTAAAAAGACGGGATGTTCGGCTGCTTTTAGTCTTACCTCCGCATGCTCCCAACAGACCTCTTCCGCGTTGTGGTAGTACCTTGTTCCTCCCTACATCCTTCCAACTGACGACTCTATTGACAAAACACATTTATAACCTGATTTTCATATGAACTTTCAGACAATTCTTTAACATTCTGTGTTCTAAGTACAGCGCAGATGGAGGTCTCGAATGCTGACAGTGAGTAGAAAAGTAATGAGTGCGGATGTTTTAGGTTCTATTTGATGTTCTTTTGACATTCTTGAAAATATATCTGTTTCTATGACATGCATAGGTTATCATTATTAGCCCTATAAATAAACAAGTTAACTCTTTCTCACATCACTCCAAATGTGAATCTTTCATGAGACAAGGTTCTATTTGTTTACATTGTCTTGGTTATTACATATTCTATAAATGTAGACCATATTTATTTAGTTGTTTGTTTGCTGTGGCTGGTCCATGGGTGGGTTGTATGATGTTAGGGATTAGAGGCTCCATTGCACCTATTCATGTATTGAGTAGCTGGCTTTGTTGTTGAATTATTTATTTAGAACTTTTTTCTAAACAAGGTTATATAAAAAATAAATAAAATAAAAATAAAATTATATATATATATATATATATATTTTTTTTTTTTTTTTTTTTTGGCAATTTTTGTGACTTTTGTGGTTATGTTCCTCTGACTAACAGAGAAAAAAAAGTTTTGTGAATTTAATATTTTGTCATGTCATTATACTGTTTAGAGCATCAGCATTTTTTTTCCTTTTTTTTTTCTTTTTTGTGAAAAAGTCTGTGAGGCCTAATTATCTGTAGAGGACATCAGGTCTATAAAAAGTCCTGTCGTGCCCTTTTTTTATTTTTTATTTTTAATAACATGAATATACATAATTAGGCAAAAACAATTGGGTTTTTTAATCACAAATCAATTTTCATTTTTTTTATACTAAATTTTATATAAAGATGATTCTCAACTATTTTATGAAATATATATATATATATATATATATATATATATAAACATTTTTCTTAATGCAAAATGTGTGTAAATGGCCATAAACAAGTTTTTGCATTATATACAATGTATCAATAAAATATCTAATTTGCATAATAAAATGTATTTGGGTCAACATAGAATGAAATATGAAATATTGATTTATAATTATTTCTCCATTCATTTGTTGTGTCTCCCAAAATGTGTAAGAAACATGCTTTAAGTCCTGGTGTATTCTACAGTGTATGAAATCGATGTCCTGTTTCATAACAGAAGGTCATAATTTGTACGAGTCTTAACTTTTATAAAGAATATCTCTTTGGGTTTGAGACTTTGCAACTTTAGGGATCTTATCTATGCACAAACAGCTTGTAACACTCTAAAGGAAAATTTGAAATCACATCATATGACCTCTTTAAAATCTGAACAGATTTTTAAAACACTATGCATCATACAATTACTGACTTTTTAATTAGTGACAAAGGAAAACCGGCCATCATCACATGAGAATCACTCACTACCAGACGTTCAAGGGTTGACAAAAATAAAACATTATGTGAATGGGCGAGGTTTTTACCAATGGATGTGCCTAGTGTTTTAAAAATCTTTTCATATTTTAAAAGTCATGTGTATTCCAGGCTTAAGACACAGCACATATTGGCTTGGTCACTCTAGCCTAGAATATTATATTTGAATGATATTTGAGTGTAAGAAACCATATTTGTGTGACAATTCATGTCATATTTTGTTGCTTGTTGGGATATTAATTGGCGATGTATAAGGCAGTTTTTGAGATTTCAGTATTTCCCCATTCAAATAGATAGGACTCGTCTTGCATGCCCAAAACAACATGCCGGAGGCAATACAAATATGGTCGTCAAGAGAACAGACTTTCCTTGAATGGGACTTTGTCAATTGTACACACTGATATTAGCATCATCTCTCACTGTGGTAAATTTGAATAGTAAACTTTGCATAGCACTCGTCAATGCAAAGAAATTTGCAAATGTCTTGTTGATGGGTAGCCTACACGTTCTTCTTCTTTTTCCCCCTTGCTTGAAACAAACTCTACTTGTTGTTATTAAATTAAAGTTATCAAATATGGGACATTTTAGCATGCTACGCTGTCGAACAAATCAGGCAAACATCTAAGGTAGTCAGCAGGGCACTGTTATAATATGTATATAATATATGATTTATAATTGAAGTTTAAAATAATTTATTTGCCATAGAGTTAACTTAAATTATAATTAAACCTGAATAAATAAGTGTATTCAAAACATCAATAAAAACTATAATAGTATATATAACATAACTAAAATAATGTTAATAGGAGCAAACATATCTAAGATTGCAATAATTAGGTGCAGGATTTACACCCCTTTTCTGTACATTTTTGAAATAAGGTGCATTAAAAGGCAACAAATCATTTATAGATATGTATATTTTATAATCAAATGTATGTATGATCCAAAACGTTGTCAGAAGCATGGTGGTGGTGAAATTGAAGGCAAGTGAGGTGTAGTTATATAGCCAAGGTTAGTTTTTAAGTTCATGCGCTTGTATTCAGGCTTCAAAATTCACAAAAGTTATATTCTTTTGTGAAGATTTTCTTGATGGACAAAATGTGTAAGTATCATGAACTATGGTTAAATACAAAGCTTATTTTGGGAAAATCCAAAAGCCATGGAACGTCATAGTGACAGCTTTAATATAGCAGTCTATGGAAGCCATGAAATAAAATAATTAAAAATAATAATAATAATAATAATAATTTGTATTTTATATAAAAAAAAATTTTTAAATCGAAATTCCAAGATTATATCTCACATTTCGGCATAAATCAAATTGTCATTCTCTCTTTTCTGCTCGACTCAGAATCATGAGTTTACAGGTGCATCTCAATGAATTAGAATCTAGTGGAAAAGTTATTTTATTTCAGTAATTCAACTCAAACTGTGAAACTCGTGTATTAAATAAATTCAATGCACACAGACTGAAGTAGTTTAAGTCTTTCGTTCTTTTAATTGTGATGATTTTAACTCACATTTAACAAAAACCCACCAACACATTAGAATACTTCATAAGACCAATAAAAAAAATAAAAAAAACATTTTTTAGTGAATTGTTGGCCTTCTGGAAAGTATGTTCATTTACTGTACATGCTCTCAATACTTGGTAGGGGCTCCTTTTGCTTTAATTACTGCCTCAATTCTGCGTGGCATGGAGGTGATCAGTTTGAGGCACTGCTGAGGTGGTCTGGAAGCCCAAGTTTCTTTGACATTGGCCTTCAGCGCATCTGCATTGTTTGGTCTCTTGTTTTTCATTTTCCTCTTGACAATAGCCCATAGATTCTCTCTGGGGTTCAGGTCTGGTGAGTTTGCTGGCCAGTCAAGCACACCAACACCATGGTCATTTAACCAAATTTTGGTGCTTTTGGCAGTGTGGGCAGGTGCCAAATCCTGCTGGAAAATGAAATCAGCATCCTCAAAAAGCTGGTCAGCAGAAGGAAGCATGAAGTGCTCCAAAATGTCTTGGTAAACGAGTGCAGTGACTTTGGTTTTCAAAAAACACAACGGACTGACACCAGCAGATGACATTGCAGCCCAAATCATCACAGACTGTGGAAACTTAACACTGGACTTACTCTGTGCTGTGAGCTTCTCCACCCTTCCTCCAGACTCTAGGACCTTGGTTTCCAAATGAAATACAAAACTTGCTCTCATCTGAAAAGAAGACTTTGGACCACTGGGCAACAGTCCAGTTCTTCTCTTTAGCCCAGGTAAGACACCTCTGATGTTGTGTGTGGTTCAGGAGTGGCTTAACAAGAGGAATACAACAACTGTAGCCAAATTCCTTGACACGTCTGTGTGTGGTGGCTCTTGATGCCTTGACCTCAGCCTCAGTCCATTCCTTTTGGTGTTCACTCAAACTCTTGAAACAATTTTGCTTCACAATTCTCATAAGGCTGCGGTTCTCTCGGTTGGTTGTGCATCTTTTTCTTTCATATTTTTTCCTTCCACTCAACTTTCTGTTAACATGCTTGGATACAGCACTCTGTGAACAGCCAGCTTCTTTGGCAATGAATGTTTGTGGCTTACCCTCCTTGTGAAGGGTGTCAATGATTGTCTTCTGGACAACTGTCAGATCAGCAGTCTTCCCCATGATTGTGTAGCCTAGTGAACCAAACTGAGAGAGCATTTTGAAACCTTTGCAGGTCTTTTGAGTTGATTAGCTGATTGGCATGTTACTATATTCTAATTTGTTGACATAGTGTGTGACGAGAGGAGCAAGTGTCGCTCATTTCCCAATCACTCCACTGGCCTTGCTCCGTTCCCATGGCTCTCGGCCCCGCGCCACTCGTCACATAGTGAATTTGTGGGGTTTTGTTAAATGTGAGCCAAAATTATCACAATTTAAATAACCAAATGCTTAAACTTCTACACTGTGTGCATTGAATTTATTTAATACAGTTGAACTACTGAAATAAATGAACTTTTCCACTACATTCTAATTTATTGAGATGCACCTGTACTGTATATCCTAAACTTCTGGTTTGTGTCCTCAGAATTGACAAACTCACAATTATTGCGATAAACCAAAGTGCCTTTAAAGGGTCATGAACCCCCCCCCCCCCCAAGTGGGCTTGGTGCGCAGCGGAGCGGAGGAGGGGGAAGAAGGGAGACAGACAACACAGAAAACATCACAGCTTCGCGTTCAGACAGTTTCATTTCACTCTCATCAAGTTAAAAACACAAATAAATGTACAGCCATTTGCAATCTGCATCGAAAACATATATATGAACATGCTGTTGCACCTTTGAGAACTTTTAAGACTTACGCTATGGCGTTTATATAAGACTTTTGACAGGTTGTGTCACAGAGGATCTACAATCAACTTAGGCTTATGATGTTTTTGGAAATGCAGACCAATTCTGTTTCTGGCTCAAACTACATTGGTTAAGTATGGGCCTGTCATGTGTCTCGAATGACTTAAAAAACCGAAGAGTCGAAACAGGTGAACTTATAGACTAATTTCAATACAGAACCCATAGGGAGTTGCGAATGCATGACTTATCGAATCACTCCCCGAGATGGCTCATTTGTCCCAAGTCACATTAAAGATTCCTTCAAAATGAACAAATCCAAATCCAAACAACCCATAACTTTTGTATAGTCAGTATTGGTCACTGCACCTTTTACTTGCTTTTTTGACTTGGCAATTGTTCATTTACAAAGTAAGATCTGGTTAAAACTGCTACACATGTAATAAAATAAAAAAATAAAAGAAAAAAATAAAAGAAATCATGTAGTCTAGGTTTTTTACATTTATTTTGTTAGTACACTGAGAAAAACATCTCACAAGAAAGTCACTTTTTTTTTTTTTTTTTTTTTGTCCAAAAAAAGGTACATTGCAATTGCTTTTGTCAGTAGTGTTGAGAAACTTGAAGCAACACAGAAGTCACTTTTAAATGAAGTAGCTTTCTGTTGGTTCAGTGCAGTAAATTTGTGTGACCAGCTTAAACATGAGCGAAATCTGTGTGGAAAACTTTTTCAGCCTTGTGCGAAACACCCAGTTCAGACAGGAACCACTTTGGCAAGTTTACTTGAGTTTATTGAACACAATTTATCTTTGGCGGTATGGTTCCTTATGGGGGTTCTTGCTCCAAGAATAACTGAACATACAAGAGCTTTAACATTAACCCCCTGGAACCATGAATTTAGAAATACATAATAATTAAGACTTTTAATAAAGTCTTTAAAGCAAACGGTGATAATCATGTAGATGTGGCAGTGGTACGTCTATCCTGTAGCCTGGTTATGAAGATGGGTCTCTCTGGAGTGAGGTCCATGCCAGCTAAGATTTTTGGAAGCCTTAGTGATCTGAAACAAACAAGATGACAGCCAGAAGGTGTGCAGTAGTGTGCTCATGCTTATAATGGGGAGGGAGGGAGGGTTGCGAGCAGTTGAGCATACTTACCGAGCAGTAGTGCCACGTATATATATGTCCGGTGTCTAATAGGAGAGAGGTGGTGATTGGAGCGATTTGACAGCTGACCGCATCAGCTGTTCACAGCCTTACCTCCGTGGCCTGACTGAACTAACGCTGCGCTCGATTTGTGTGGATTCCTATTGGAAGTTTCACTTAGCAATGGTAAATGTGACTGCACTTTTACTCTGAACAGAATGCTCGCATTATTATTCTTTGAGCTCCCCTTGAGTTTTTTTTGTTGAAAGATTATAAGTTATCTATCAGAGTAACAAGCATAGGGCAAATTGTTTATGCTAAATCAACCTCGAATCAAAATGTTTTTGCCCTAATTCCAACTGACATGAGCTCTAACCATTTTTTTTCAATCAGGGCCAGACACGATGATGAAACCTCAGTCCTATTATCCTGTAAGTGATGAAAAACTGTACTGTACAATGTGTATTTGATACAATGAGACCTTGGGGAACCAAAAAGCACTTGAAAGCCCATTAATTTCAACGAGTGTTGTTTATGTCTGTTTACTTCATGTTCATGAACTGCTTAAACACTCATCATTCTTTCTTTATCAAGTGGCACAGTTGCCCACCATATGGAGAGCATGACTGGATCGAACCACTCGCTGCAACACATGGTTGGTTCATATTCTCTATTTTAAATGAGAGCTCTACTTTTATTGCTAATGAACATTGAATCTGTGTCTGTGTTTGCACTAAGAAACCCAGTGTCCTAGGAAATCAGATTATGGTGTCTTTACTAGAATAGAAAGCATTGGGCACAAACGTTTTTTCTGCTAAATCAAAATCAGATTAAGTTGCACTTCAACTCTTACTCCAGTTGACATGAGCTCTAACAAGTTCTTTTTTTAATCAGGGCCAGGCACAGTGATGAAATCTCAGTCATATTATCCTGTAAGTGATGTGAAACTGTATTGTACAATGTGTATTTGATATAATGAGACCTTGGGGAACTAATAAGCACTTGAAAACTCTTTATTTTCAACCAATGTTTTGTGTGTCTGTTTACTTCCTTTTAATGAGCTGCTTACTCATCATTCTCTCTTAATCAAGTGGCACAGTTTCCCTCCATATGGAGACCATGATCCTACTGAACTACTCCCTATAACCCACAGTAGGTTCATATTGTCTCTTTTAAAAATGAGAACTCTTCTTTGATTGCTGATTAACATTATAATTAGCTGCTGTATTTGTGTCTGCACTAAGAAAATCAAATGACTTATGAGAACTCTACCAGAATAATAGTAAAACTGCTTGACAAGCAGTTAGTACGCTGAAGGTCATATTTATTTAGTTATTAAAACAGAAATAATAAACCAGGTTATTTAGTAATTCAATGCAATAAGTTAAACTTTAGTCATTTGTAAAAGATCCATTCTTGTTTCAAATGATTGTCTGTTCAATGCTGTTAAACAAAAATTTCATCACAGGATGACTTTATTATTTGATTATTCTCCAATTGTTTAACATTTTTGCATTATGGGGGATAAATTAATGTTTTCTTTTTTCCTCTAGTATGTCAGTATAAGGAGTCAATCAAACGGAAATATGAACATAGGAATGAGAGCAGTTTCTCTAGTGAAAGAGTCTCACTGGCTGCCCTCTACACTGAACCTGTGATTATTCAGAAAAATAAAAAAGGCCGTTTTCAGAATATCAATGTGGAGGAGTTGTTTAATAAATCAGACATGCATATGTATTATCCAGCATCTGTCATTCTTCAAGGAAATTCTGGTAGTGGAAAATCTTTCATCTCTCAAAAGATTATATTTGGACTGGGCATCTGGAAGTCCTTACCTCAGACACTTTAATCTAGTTTTTCTACCTGAGGTGTGAAGAGCTGAAGTGTATTTCTGAGGAGATGAACTTGATTGAGCTCTTGAGCTGGAATTGTGGTTTATCGTCAGATCAGATCTCAAAAGATGTTACAGAACTCATCACAGAGAGTGCTCTTCATCATTGACGGATTTGATGATCTTAGATTCATGCATTGTGAACTCTGCATTTCATCCAAATTACAGGAAAGCCCCACCTGAGGTCATAGTTTATTCCATTCTTAGTAACGAATCCTGCCCAGATGTTGTCCGGCTGATCACTACTAAACTGAGGTCCACAGGGAATGATTGCTTAAGGACATCAGCGTTTCACAGAGATTATGGGTTTCTCTTGAGAGGGGGTGAAGGAGTACTTCCAGAAGTTCTTCCAGAATGAGGAGCTCTTCAGGAAAGCCTATGAATGTGTGAGAGTAAATGAAACTCTCTTCACTGCCTGCTCCATCCCTGTCATCTGCTGGATCATCTGCACGGTTATGAGAGAGAGGTTCAGTGATGGTGCAGATGTGACGAGTGGACTGGAAACCACCACCACTATCTATCTTGACTTTGTGTCCACTCTACTGGAGCGTAACTGCCATGGTTTGAGTCAGTCTGTCCGAGTCTGCTGAGGAGTCTGGGTCAGCTGGCAGAGAGAGGGATGCTGGAACAACAAGTCTTGTTTGACGAAAAAAACTGTTTATGACACAATTCAGACACTGCTGACAAACCATTCCTGCTCAAGTTCCTCTTAAGGAGAAAAATCCACCAGGAGACAATGTTCGGTTTCATGCATTTCAGCTTTCAGGAGTTTCTTCACTGCTCTCTACTATGTCCTTCTGGATGAAGCAGAGTCCCAAAGTGAAGTGAGAGAGCTGCTTCACACTGTAGAGAGAGCATGGGCTTTGTCCTGTTGGTCTGATAGAGACTTTTCAAAGGCAGATGTAGAAGTAAGACATGCAAATCTGCTGCAGCCTGTGATTCTGTTCCTCTGTGGTCTCTGTAAGAAAAGAATGGACCTCCTCAATTCTTTGAAAAGCATAACATGGACCGTCTCTGTCAACATAGAAATCCAGCTTAAGGAATGGATCCATCAGTGTTCACAGATATATCATAATGAACACATGCTGTTCATTCTCCATTGTCTCTATGAGCTCCATGAGAAGAGCTTCGTTGGGAAAGTTTTGGAACAGTTGGTTTGATAGATCGGTTTAATATGCCTCTGAAGTATAGACGGTTGGGTGTTGAAATATGGTTTAAAGTGCTGTGAACACATCAGAACCCTGAAAGTTGAGAGTTCAGATTCACAATCAAAACAAGTGAGTAGCAACTATCCACACATTAGGCTTGAAAAAATAATACTTGTATAAATCGCTAAACATCAACAACATTACGCACTTGATGTCAGGATTAAATATTCGGTGATATATTGAAGCATTCCACCAAAATAACAACATACAGTCAGGATTAAAATTATTAAGTAAATAAATAAATTTATTTTAATTCATTCTAACGATTAAGATTTTTTTTCTTGATATTTATGTAATGTTTTGTTGTGAATCTGGATATGGTTATTTATGGTTAGAATCTAGTTGATGTATAATCAAGTAGATTTCAGAAGTAATAATTTGATTATTCAGAATGTTTGCATAAAATGATTGTGTAACAATGAATATTTTTAAGGATAAAACTTTTTTTTTTTTTACATTAGTCCTCAGAACATGCAGAAGAGTTCAAACCTGAACATGTTCAGAGAGATGATGAGGACAAACGCAAGAATACATACAGGCATTGAACATTGTTTTATTGTTTTTTTTTAAGAAAATAGTGTTAAGGAGTTTAATTCAAATTTTTTCCATTTCACAGTTGCAGTTTCCCTTTTCCTTTACTTTTGCCTCACTATTGTTGAATGTATTTTGCTATACTGTAACTTCTTCCCTGTTTTTGGTAAATTGTAAATTATTTGGATTTGGTTACATTAATTTTACTAAAACTCTTACACCCTCAAATCTTTCGATTTACACTGTATAGTATACATAATAAATGGCAGTTATAACTTAATGACCATTAACATGTTTGATCTGTCCTCCAGGTTTGTGTGTCCACATGCTGGTCAGTTTAAGTGCAGTCTGACCAGCCTCGTGTTTGTGATGGCGAGTGAAGGAGAGGTGCTGTATAGAGTGGTCTCATGGAATCCTGGTCTGTTAGATGGTTTGGGTCAGATGAAGCCTGCAGGACCCTTGTACAACATTGACTGTTTTAATGGTTCAGTTTCAGGATTGCATCTGCCTCACTGTGAAATATTCTGTGGTAGGTTTATTTTTTACATCCTATTCGGATGGTAATTGTTTCTCAGGGGGGCGTAAGTTACTTTCACCATTTATCACCAAGGTTGTGTGGTACTGTAATTTAATTGCCATTTGAATCCACATCACTGAGTTTATGAGAAGAGATCGATTCCAAATTCAGGGCCCTATCATACACCCGGCGCAATGCGACGCAAGGCGCAGCGCAAGTGAGTTTGCTACTTTCAGTCTGGCGCTGTTTGCATTTTCCCATCCAGCGCCACATCATTTAATTAGCAAATGCATTTGCGCCCATTTGTGCGCCAATGGGGCGTGCTGGTCTAAAAAAGAGGTGTGTTCAGGCGTATTGCCATTTTAAGGGGCTGAAAATAGACTGCGCCATAGACCAACTAAAACCTAGTCTAAAGTCAATGGCACAAATATTTTGTTCGTTATTTAAAAGAGCGTGTTGGTAGAAAATGCGCCTCCGGGCGGGTCCACAGTGTGCGTTGACTTTGCTTATTACACACAGGATGCGCATCACACAAACATGCCAACTATTAAAAACAAAAGGAATACAGTGTAAAATAATATTATTGTGTAGGCTACATATAAAATTTAATGATGGATAGTCATTGCGTGTATTAGAATTAGGCTACCTATTTGCAATTCAGCCTATTACTACTTATAATGATGAATGACATTGGCTAATTAATTGAACAATCCTGCCAATACACACACATATATATTAACTGACTCATCGTGTGGAGCTTTGGTGCATGCCTGCTTGTCCCATAGATGATCTGCTCGTGCGCGAAGTTAAGTCGGTTTCTTACCTTGAGAAGCGCTTCCAGCTTTTCCGCCAACAAATTCCATCGTGTAAAATAGTGATCCGCCGTGGCGCGAGCGCATCTCGCTCTTAAAGGGAATGGGAAATGACACTCTGGTTAGTTTATTGAACGTTACGGCCATTACTAATTAAGAGAATAGGGACAACCCATTCCAGAAATGTGCCCTGGCACATGGACTGTTTTTTCCGTCGTTAAAAATAGCAAAAGTGGATTTGGACACGCCCTGAGTGCACTTTGCGCCCGGCGCTTTACACTTTGTGTTTAGATCATTAAAATAGGGCTCTCAGTGTTTAAAGGGGTCATATGATGCAATTTAAATTTCCCCTAAGATCTAGGTGCATGAGGAAGATCTGTAAAGTTTCAAAGTCTCAAATCCAAAGAGATATTCTTTATAAAAGTTAAGACTCGCCACACCCCCCTAAAACAGCTCGTTTCTAACATGACCCTCTACGTCACTATGTGGGAAGATTTGCATAACCCCCCAGATGTTCACGCAAAGAAAGAAGGTGTACCTTTTATTCTCATTGTAGTATTTGTTGTGCTGTCGCCATTTCGCTAGAGATGCTGTTGTGTTTCACTTTAAAAGCAAAACTACTT